>NC_083342.1:77516425-77816593 GCF_019175385.1 Lycium barbarum | reverse complement strand
TTATAAACTGTTTTCAGCTTATAAGCTGCTTTAGATAAGCGAAGTCAAATGGACCCAATTATTTTTTTGAGCTTATTTTAAGCACAAAATGACTTTAAGCTGGCTAGCCAAACACTCAAAAAAAATTAAAAACAACTTATAAGAAACTTATAAGCCAATCCAAACGGGCTCTAAAAAGGAAGGAGGGGGGAAAGGGTGAATACGAAGGAAAAGAAGGGGCGGCAAAAGGTTGTATAAAGATGCAAAGGATGATGATTCGATGGGAAGGAGAACAAACCAAAATACAATCATTAGCCAAAATGCCGTTACTGGCTTCAAAACAAAAACAGTAGCTAAATGTCACGTCTAGGTGGCTTGATGACGTGGCAGATCATCACATAAAGCTCACACTGTACAAATTTTGATCTCACTAAATTGGGTCTCATTTTGGGCTGTCCTGGCCCCACATTGCTTAACTGGTTAATTTGATCTATTTATAAGTAACACCAATATTAGATTACGATGAACAATTTATCTAAGCTCCAATTTTTTCAATCTTAGAGACTGCAGACATCATCTTAGCAAACGTTAAGTATCTCACATTTTTTGAAAAAATTATATTGTTATCTTCTTATATATTATTGGCAATCCTCATCTTGTAAGTTAAGTTTTTAAATTAAATTAAATCAAAGGTCATTTTCTTAACGGAAGCTGTAATTAGAACTATTATATTATACTTTATGTGTGTTTTTACACGCCTATTCAAATTAAACATGCTTGAAACAAGGTTTTCGCGAGAAATCAAACCTTTAATCATGCAATATTCATTCCTTGCAAAAAGAAATATAAAAGTAAAAAAGACCGAATAAAGAAAAAAAACGAAATATACTCATGTTTTCGGTAGGATGTTACATGCCTAATAAGTTACTATTGTTACCAGAATTGACAGCTTCTTGGTTTAATGTGTTCTTATCTTGTGAATAATGCTAACTGTTTCATTATTATCAAAGACAATTCACGAGCGTTACATATTAAGGCAATGATTAAAATGTCCAGTTGTCTTTACCACCTTTATGTAAAGTGATCATGAGTTTACCATGCATTTTCTACTCCCTTAGCTAGTAAAATTAGAACTAAAAAAGTTTAAAACTTTTGTACATTAACACGGTAAAACAAATTTTATAATATCAAGTCATTTAAAATATAATTACAAGTAGTTCTTCATGAAAAATAGACTAATGATCTCAACAAAAGACGAACTACCTACTATAATATCTTAAAATATATTGATTGTACAGACACTTTTTCCGCTATCAAGGTATATACATTAAATTCATAAAATAAACTGTGTATAATATAACAAAATTTCATGTACAGTTAGTCATTACTGTAATGAGTTGGTCTTAATTTTATTCAAGCTTTAAATCAATATTTATACTAGCAAGTAAATACTAAAGACGGCCTTCAAGTCTTGGTAGAGCTCGACTTAGAAAGTGATCTGAGATTGGTCGAATTGAGTCTTTTACAAGGACAAGTACTGTTTTTGGAATTATTTGTAAATTTAATCACATCTTATTGTTATCTCTAAGTGTTCAAACAAGTATACTAGTAAAACGAGTTTCTGTTTTAGGAAACAAAAAGCCAGAAACAATGTTAAGAACACAAAGTAGATGGAACAGAAATTTCCGAGCGCGCAAATTTCTTGTGTGTCCTTCAGAAATCTAATCCCCTCACAGTTTCCAAGGTTAATGGATTAATTCCTCCCAAGATAGAACGGAAAACTATTTTGCAATAATGGTAATAAAAATTGCAGAACTTCAGCGAACGATCAAATGGCGACAACAAATCACACTGGACTTACGCTTTGCTTTTGAAAACGATGCAGAATGCAAGATAAGAGGAGATATAAAAATCGATAATTTTTCAGTAATGAAACAACTGAGGCGAAGCCTCAGAATTTATAGTCATGCGTTTGGGTATGAACAGGTGCAGCGATGTCTGTTCATCAAAAGTAGTATCTGCTCGGACAGAGTCTGTTACCTTTGGGAATTAAATAGTCCGCGAATTTTATAATTAAAATTCTGCGCGAAAATTTTCAAGGGAAAATAAATAACGGAATTTAGAAATAAATTTGCTCCAAAAAGATTATCAATCAATCAGATCATTTGACCAAATCTGAATCCGAATCCGAATACGAAGCCAAGCCGAGCAAAGACGACGGCGTGAGCAGATACTCTCTTCTCAACTCTTACGGTGCTAGAAGAAGTAATTCTATATATAAGCCCATAAGAAGTGTTTTCCCTCACCAATGTGGTACAAAATGCCTTTGCAGAAGTTAAATTTGTTTGAATTTTTGCAGAAGTGAAATTTGTTTGCATTTCATTCTCCTCCATTTTATTTCCTCCAATTTCCCGATTCACACTACACTCATCTTTAAAGCTCATGTCTTTAAAACCTGACACTTACCATTGGATGTACTTTTTTGTTGGTGAAATATACGGATAGTTTAATGGATTTTAGATGGGTATTCATTTGGGTTGCAAGTTACCAGATCTTCTAGATTTTTTTTTTAGTGTAAACGTATGTATCTACAGTGGAGGACATAGAGAGTAAGGTACATGAAACACAAGAGGAGGGTGGGGTGAATTGTAATTCTTTTTAAATTTCGTTAGTCGAATCTTAACTCAGACAGTCGACTAACCTGCATGTCTGAAGAACTTTGTTAGTAAGCAGATAAAGATAAGTAAAGCAATGCAGAAATAAAGTGACACAAATATTTTTATACTGGTTCGGATCACCGGTGTGGTGCCTAATCCAGTCCCCTTGGGCTACAAGAATTTCCTTAGAGCCTTCAAGTAACTTGATTACTGAGTTGGTTCAGTTTGAACCGTGTACCCAACTCGAACTTGTTCAGAATCCTTTAGAGACAGCCTCAACCAGTATAGCTACCTGTCCTCTCTTTTCTTTTTCAAACACTGGTAAAATGAATGCAGTGTCTGTTACAAGATGAAGAGTGAATAGGAAATTGCTCAAGTGAAGGTGTAATTGATCTTTGCTGGTGAGGTCTTCTTTTATAGTTGGCCACTTCGGATCTTGAAAGATGTGGGGGATCAATATTTCCATTTGATAGATCCTGATTGGCTCTCTCTAAGGTAACCTAAGGGAGTTTGTCTTCAATAAGAGATTTGGTGTAATACTCTGATTGGTCTTCAACCTTCTTTTCCTTGTAGTATATTGACTTGGAATCTTCTGTGAGTTGTGTTTATTGTCGTCTATAAATCATGATCTTCTCAATTGGTCTTTGTATCTTCCATAGTTTCTCTTGTACTGCTTTCCTTTGCTTCTGAGTTGATCTTCGTATCTTCCAGAATTACTGGTGTTCGGCCAAAAATTCCTATATTTCTCCATAGTTGCCTCACATTTTAATACTTTAATCATCTTTTGAGTATTGATTATATTATTTTGTGCTTAATATCATACTTTTAATATGTAAGAATAAAGCGGTGTGAAGATGAAAAGAAGTTGGAGCAAAATTGGATAAAAAGTGTTAAAATTAGAAAAAGAGAACATAAGGATTGTCACGGGCCGCCTCCTTCATAGTGTCATTGGTACACTAATGGCCCATGCGGCGCCCGTAGTCCGGGCGGACTACGAGCCAGCCTAATGATAGTCCCAGGACCCATGGCACGACCTTGTGCCCATGGCTTTGGAGGCTTAGCTTCAGCGGTGCTTCTGGGTCGATGTGAAGGCCTTAGCCTTGCCTTGCTCGTATGCCCCTGTGGCATGTTTCATATGTTGGGTCTTCGCCTGCACCCATACCTGGGGTTGGCTATGGACATGACAGTCCCTCGCCTGGTGCTGAGCGTCGCTGGTGCGCGCACAGCCCAATCCTCAGGCTTGACACTGGTCTGGTGCCTGTGCACCTGGGCGGTGCGACGCCTGAGCAGGGCAACTCCTGAATCCTTGGCCGGTGTCATGTGTGTACTTTGTAGTATGCCTATGATGAGGCTTTACCAAATGTAGCCCTCGCGACATACTTCCATCTTGCATGGTGCAGCGTCGCCCCACGACTGCACGTCTAGGCCAACAGACCCTTGCTCGCTAGGCTGAACCTGAGCCAAGCTCACAAGTCAACACACGAGGCCCTTAGAAGAGGTGCCTCGAGTGTTCAATCGGCACGGAGGGCTTGCTCATTCTCAAGGATAGCCCGCAGGGCATGGTCGGTCCATACGTCAAGCCTCCGGCTCTTGTTGGGCACCCAACGCTGGCCTGTGGCCGAGCGCCGCCCATAGAGTTGCGTAACTCGTATGGGTACCTAGGACCCTTTGGGGATGCCTAGGCAGGCCCTTGAGGTTGGCCCCCAAGGATGCTCACTTGGTGCGGCTTGATAGTGGCACGCACTGTTACACCTCGGAAGTTTTCCCGTACTAGTATGATGAGTGTATGGTGTTTCACTAAGTCGGGAATGGCTGATTATGAAATCTCGGAAAAATAATAAAGTTGCAGAGACATTCACTGCCAGTGGTCGTATATGGCACTATACGGACCGTATAGTGGTTTACGGACCGTATAGTGCACTGGTCCTTCAACCTGCCAAAAATCTCAACTTTCTGGAAATTGTTGAATATGGTTAAATACGACCCAGTTTACGGCCCGTAAACTGGTTTACGGACTGTAAACCAGGTCGTAAACTGCCCTGTCCACCAGCCAAACTCTCTGCTTTTGGAGAATGCTTAAATACGTTCACTGGGACGGACCGTAAATTAGAATACGGTCCGTAAACTGCACATTACGGTCACTGTTCATCCCGACAGAAACTCATTAAACATTAGCTTTTGAGTTATTAAAAGGAACTTAGGCCTCATTTTATTTCATTCATTATTCATGCAACTCAGGAGACCTCTAGAACTTTCCAAATATTTTCTCCACAAGAATTCAAGAGAATCACAAGGAACATCAAGATCAACACCACCAAGCTTATGAAATCAAGTGTAAGAACACCATAAAAGATCATCCAGGTCAAGAAATCCTACCAAGGGTGGAACTAGGGTTTTAGCTAAGTGAAGAATCTCAACTTAAGGATTGTTCAACCTTCATCCAAGGTAAGTTTTATGATTATTCCATATTGTTTGGAGTATTGGAAAGCATAGACACTTGAAATGTAGAAGAACATAGAAATGGGTTATTAGTGAGTGAATAGTGACATAAATGAATGATAGTGGAATTGAACTATGAATATTGAAGTGTCGTGAATACAAATACGTTATAAATGATGTTTATATCATGAAACAAGCATTAAATGCATGAAAACACAAGGATAAGCTAGAGGTAGGAATAAGGGAAAATTGGGGGAAAATGGTGGATTTTGCCAATTGTATGTAAATGACGAATGTTGAGTACATAATGAGAGTAGTATCATAAATGTTGGGAGTGATATCAAACATGAGAAAAATGGTATGAACGATGGAAGCATTGTACGACTTTTCCTAGAAATTGCGATACGTTCTTGTAGTTGGTCTATTAATGTTGATATGAATTCTTTATGAAGGTAACGACGCGATATTGACGGAGAACGAGTGAGCGATATCTTAGCTAAACGACCAAGGTATGTGAGGCTAGTCCCTTCTTTCTGATGGCATGAATCTTGTAGCACGAAATTCCTATTCTCTTCATGAGTTCTTATAGCCCGAAAGGCTAAGAGTCTAACTCCTTAATGTCTATATAAGATGAGGAATACGATATGCTGATGCTAGTATAATGATGATGTTAATTATCGCTTACACTCACCTTATGTACTAGTTCCTTCAAGGTGAGGCAGAGTATCAATAGTTGTTCCATAATGGAATCGGGGAATCACGACCTTACGTCACCCCGATAGAGTAAAGTTGATCTTGAGCCTTATGCATGTATTACAATGAGATAAGTATTTTATGATGAGTATATTATTATTATGAGCCTTTTATGATAAGCATGACATGAGCATTTCACACCGTGCCTAGTTGGCCGGGCAGTCACCGCCAAGGCGGGCAGCTATACGGATACACCATGACCTTCGGGCATGGGCAGACACCACTAGTGGGCGGCATGAGATGGTACCCCGGACGCGGGAGGCCTGGACGCGGGATAATATTATTGATTATCACACCGTTCCGACATGGACGGGCAGCTTGCATATGATGCATATATGTTATGAGGATGAGTATGAGTAAGATGGCATGCATGATTTCCTTTATGATTATCAGACAGATCCAGATATTTCATGTTGATGTGATCACTATATTGTTGATGTTTTCTTTCATTGTTTCTGCTTCTCATACTCAGTACAACATTCGTACTGACGTCCTTTCTTCGGACGCTGTGTTCATGCCCACAGGTAGACAGAGAGGAGAGCTTGGCCCAGATCCTCAGTAGCAGTCAGCTAGTTGAAAGCACTCCATTGTCCGGAGGTGCTTAGGATTATCCTTTTGGTATATATATATATATATATATATATATATATATATATATATATATATATGCATATTTTGGGCACGACGGAGTCTTGTTCCATCCATGTATATACAGTATCTTAGTAGAGGCTCGTAGATACGCAGTGTGGGTTAGATGGTCTCACAAGACGTTTTCATATGCGTGTATATTATTTTGATGGCCGAAAGGCAATTGTATATAAAGTAATTATGTTTGTTTAATTATGATTTTCCTACAACTGGTATGTAAATTGATAAAAGAATATTAGATGGGCAAGATAAGTAGTAGAGTGTGCGGTGCTCGGTAACTAGCTCTGGGTACCCGTCGTGGCCCCTAGCTGGGTCGTGACAGAAGTGGTATCAGAGCAGTTCGTCCTAGGAAGTGTCTACGAGCCGTGTCTAGTAGAGTCTTGTTTATGGTGTGTTGCGCGCCACGCTAATAAACAAGAGGCTACAGGGCATTTAGGAAAATGACCATCCTTCTTCTCATGAAATAGTGCGATAGAGCCATGCTTAGGATTATGTTGTTCCTAAAAGTGCGTTATGGTTTCAGAAAATGCCGCCAAAGGGAAAAGCTACAGCTGCCGAGAAGGGCAAAGCTACGACAAATAGGCAGGCGGAAAGAGAGCCTCCGGCAAATGTAGAGGAAAGCGAATCGCAAAGTGAGGCCGCGCCCAATGTAGGAGAGCAGGGAGGAGCCTCAGCTCCGATTCCTCCACCGGGTGTTTCGGGTCAACAAGTGTCCGAGGCCATCCATTTATTGACACAATTGGTTGCCGCTCAGGCACAACGACAGGATGCGGGTCCAAGGGATCGTTCAGCTAGCATGAGAGCCCGTGACTTTATGGCCTTAAATCCTCCAGAATTCTTTGGGACAAAGCCAGATGAAGATCCGCAAAATTTTATCGATGAGATGTTGAGGACTTTAGAGATTATCCATGCTTCCGAGACCGAATCCGTGGAGTTGGCTTCTTATAGACTCCGCGATGTGGCGGTGTTATGGTATAAGAATTGGGTGATAACAAGAGGAGAATATGTTCCACCTCCCGTGTGGCAAGAGTTTGTAGATGCCTTTATTCGTCACTACTTGCCACCCGAAGTCTGCCGAGCTAGAGCGGACAAGTTCCTGAATTTAAAGCAAAGGGGTATGAGTGCCCGAGAGTATAGCATGCAATTCAACTCATTGGCTCGATATGCTCCGACTATGGTGGCCGACATGGGAGACAGGATCTATATATTTGTGAGTGGTCTGGGGCCACATTTGTACAGAGATTGTTTGACGGCCTCCTTGCAAGACGGGATGGATATTTCCCGGATACAGGCCCATGCTCAGAATCTCGAGGAACGACAACGACAACAAAGAAGTGATCGTGATGGTGACAGAAGACAAGGTAAGAGGGCTAGGTCTATGGGAGAGAACAGTGAGTATAGAGAGGGATCGAGACAGACACATCCCAGGCACTCAGGTCAGTCCGCGACTAGTGCGCCTCCCAGATTCTCAGACGGAAGGTTCGATCGCTCTTTCCAGTCAGGGCAGGGTCAGAGTTCGAGGGCCCCAAGTTCTCAGTATCAGGGAGATTTTAGTCAGAGGAGACCTCCAGTACCGCGGTGTAGCCAGTGTGGCAATTTACATTCCGGACGGTGTCGTCAGGGTTCAGATGCTTGTTATGCTTGCGGGCAAGTTGGTCACATGATTAGATATTGCCCCTCAGCAAGAGATAGAGTGGGGACTCAGCCTACAGGTTCAGCAGCGGGTTCTTCTTCAGCACGCCCGACAGCCCAGACCCCTCAGACTACAGCAGGGAGAGGCAGAGGTAGAGGGGGAGCATCTACTTCAGGTGCTGTTCAGCCCTGTGTGTATGCTTTAGCGGGGCGACAGGATCTTGAGTCTTCCCCAGACGTTGTCACAGGTACCTTAACTCTATTTTTCCGTGATGTATATGCTCTGATTGATCCGGGTTCTACCTTCTCATATATTACTCCGTATATCGCTGATTGTGTTGGGGTGAGACCTGAGCAAATTAAACCTTTCGAGGTATTCACTCCGGTTGGTGATCCCTTGATAGCGAGACAAGTATATAAGGACTGTGTAGTGGTTATATGTGATCGTCAGACGAGAGCTAATTTGATTGAACTTGAGATGATAGATTTCGATGTAATAATGGGTATGGATTGGTTGGCATCGTGCTATGCTGATGTTTGTTGCCGGACAAAAGTAGTTCGATTCCAATTTCCGGGAGAGCCCGTACTTGAGTGGAAGGGTAATACGGCTTCCCCAAAGGGTAGGTTTATTTCCTACCTTAAGGCAAGGAAGATGATAGCCAAGGGTTACATTTGTCATCTAGTTCGGGTTCATGATACGGAAACGGAAGTGCCAACTTTCCAGTCGGTTCCGGTAGTGAATGAATTCCCAGATGTGTTTCCCGACGAGTTACCAGGTCTTCCTCCGGAAAGGGAAATTGATTTTGCCATCGATGTATTGCCGGACGCCAAGCCTATCTCTATTCCTCCCTATCGAATGGCTCCAGCAGAGTTGAAGGAGCTAAAGGCACAGTTGAAAGACTTGCTCGAAAAGGGTTTCATTAGTCCCAGTTCATCACCGTGGGGAGCACCGGTCTTGTTCGTGCGGAAGAAAGATGGGTCGCTACGAATGTGTATCGATTATAGACAGTTGAACAAGGCGACTGTGAAGAACAGATATCCCCTCCCCAGAATCGACGACTTGTTCGATCAATTGCAAGGTGCTAAATGGTTCTCCAAGATAGATCTGAGATCGGGTTATCATCAGGTGAGAATTAGGGAAGCAGATATTTCCAAGACTGCCTTCAGGACAAGATATGGTCACTACGAGTTTCGAGTAATGTCGTTCGGGTTGACGAATGCCCCGGCAGTGTTCATGAATTTGATGAATAATGTGTTCAGGCCGTTCTTAGACCTTTTTGTGATAGTGTTTATCGACGATATCCTTGTATATTCTCGCACAGAATCAGAACATGCAGATCATCTAAGAATTGTTCTTGGTGTTCTTCGAGATCGGGAATTGTATGCAAAGTTTTCGAAGTGCGAGTTTTGGCTAAACTCGGTGGCATTTCTAGGTCATGTTATTTCAGATGATGGTATCCGAGTCGACACTCAGAAAATAGAAGCTGTGAAAACTTGGCCAAGGCCTACGACACCTACGGAAGTTCGTAGTTTTCTTGGGTTAGCAGGATATTACAGGAGATTTGTAGAGGGCTTCTCATCTATTTCAGCCCCATTGACGAAGTTAACTCAGAAGTTGGCTAAGTTCCAGTGGAATGATGCCTATGAGCGTAGTTTTCAAGAGTTGAAAAACAGGTTGACCTCATCACCAGTGTTAACACTTCCAGAGGGATCAAATGGCTACGTAGTATATTGTGATGCCTCCGGTGTGGGATTGGGCTGTGTATTGATGCAGCATGGGAAAGTCATTGCATATGCCTCAAGACAGTTGCGAAAGCATGAATAGAATTATCCCACTCATGATCTTGAATTAGCCGCGGTCATTCATGCATTGAAAATATGGAGACACTACTTATATGGTGTGCACGTGGACATCTATACGGATCACAAAAGCCTTCAATATATTTTCAAACAGAAGGAGTTGAACCTGCGGCAAAGGCGATGGTTAGAATTACTGAAGGATTACGATGTGAACATTCTATATCACCCAGGAAAGGCGAATGTAGTGGCAGATGCACTTAGCCGCCGATCGATGGGTAGTTTATGTGGAGTTCCTTCGGAAAAGCGAGAAATGGTTCGTGAGGTCCATTGGTTATCAAGTCTTGGTGTACGACCAATTGATTCAGGAGATGTAGGTATTAGCGTTAATAACCCCACAGTTTCATCATTGAATCTAGATGTGAAGGAACGACAATATGAAGATCGTCAGTTAAGCCATTATCGAGATCTAGCTCATGAAAAGGGGAAGTCTCCATTCGAATTTTCCATAGAAGGGGTCCTTAGATAGAAGGACAGGTTATGTGTACCGGGTGTGGCAAACTTGCGCCAACGGATTTCAGAGGAAGCACATTATTCCCGGTATTCTATTCATCCAGGTGCAACCAAGATGTACCATGATCTTAAATTGATATATTGGTGGGATGGCATGAAGCGAGATATAGCAGAATTTGTAGCCCAATGTCCGAATTGCCAGCAAGTAAAAGCCGAGCATCAAAAGCTAGGAGGCTTATTGCAAGCAATGGAAATTCCTACGTGGAAATGGGAAGAAATTAATATGGATTTTGTGGTAGGATTACCCCGTACGCGAGGGAAGTGTGACTCTATATGGGTGATCGTGGATAGACTCACAAAATCAGCTCATTTTCTCCCCGTTAGAACCACATATTCAGCGGAAGATTATGCTAAATTGTATCTCAAGGAGATTGTACGACTTCACGGTATTCCTTTGGCCATTATCACAGACAGAGGGGCACAGTTCACAGCCAAGTTCTAGAAGTCCTTTCAAGAAGGTCTAGGTACCCAAGTCAAGCTCAGCACGGCGTTCCATCCGCAGACCGACGGACAAGCCGAGCACACTATTCAGACCTTAGAGGATATGCAACGAGCATGTGTATTGGACTTTGGCGGTAGTTGGGATGAGCATTTGCCTCTTATTGAATTTGCCTATAATAACAGCTATCATTCCAGCATTCAAATGGCCCCGTATGAAGCCTTATATGGAAGAAAATGCGGATCTCCAATTGGATGGTTTGAAACCGAAGAAGTGCAATTGATAGGCCCCGACTTTATCCAACAAGCGGTTGAAAAGGTTAAAGTGATTCGAGACCGACTATTAACAGCTCAAAGTCGCCAAAAGTCTTATGCGGACAACCGCCGATGGGATTTAGAATTTCAAGCTAATGATTGGGTATTCTTGAAAGTCTCGCCAATGAAGGGAGTAATGAGGTTCGGCAGAAAGGGGAAATTGAGTCCAAGATACATTGGACCTTATCGAATCATCCGCAAGGTGGGTAGAGCAGCCTACGAATTGGACTTTCCTTCAGAGCTCGAATCTGTACACCCAGTATTCCATGTTTCGATGCTCCGCAAGTGTATTGGAGACCCCACGAGGATTTTTCCGATTGATGATGTACAAGTGACAGAGAAGTTGACATACGAAGAAGTGCCCATTGATATTTTGGATAGACAAGTGCGAAGGCTTCGGAATAAAAAGGTTGCTTCAGTCAAAGTTCTGTGGCGGAACGATAATCGGGAAGAAATGACTTGGGAAGCGGAGGAGAAGATGAAATCTATGTACCCCCATTTGTTCCAATCCCCAGAAGAGATTCAAGATGAGACGTCGATGATATGAGGTATGAATGTTTTAATTTTATGTTTTTGGTCGTGTGTGGCGGTAAATGTGTTGATATTGTGATATAGCCATGTGAGGCGATGATATTATGGGTCGTTGTGGTAAATTGGTAGTGCCAAATTACAAAGGAAACTCTGGCAAAAAAAATTCTAGAATCCTCGAGTGTCGAACATTCGAGGACGAATGTTCCAAAAGGGGGGAAGAATGTTACACCTCGGAAGTTTTCCCGTACTGGTATGATGAGTGTATGGTGTTTCACTAAGTCAGGAATGGCTGATTATGAAATCTCGGAAAAATAATAAAGTTGCAGAGAAATTCACTGCCAGTGGTCGTATATGGCACTATACGGACCGTATAGTGGTTTACGGACCGTATAGTGCACTGGTCCTTCAACCTGCCAAAAATCTCAACTTTCTGGAAATTGTTGAATATGGTTAAATACGACCCAGTTTACGGCCCGTAAACTGGTTTACGGACCGTAAACCAGGTCGTAAACTGCCCTGTCCACCAGCCAAACTCTCTGCTTTTGGAGAATGCTTAAATACGTTCACTGGGACGGACCGTAAATCAGAATACGGTCCGTAAACTGCACATTACGGTCACTGTTCATCCCGACAGAAACTCATTAAACATTATCTTTTGAGTTATTAAAAGGAACTTAGGCCTCATTTTATTTCATTCATTATTCATGCAACTCAGGAGACCTGTAGAACTTTCCAAATATTTTCTCCACAAGAATTCAAGAGAATCACAAGGAACATCAAGATCAACACCACCAAGCTTATGAAATCAAGTGTAAGAACACCATAAAAGATCATCCAGGTCAAGAAATCCCACCAAGGGTGGAACTAGGGTTTTAGCTAAGTGAAGAATCTCAACTTAAGGATTGTTCAACCTTCATCCAAGGTAAGTTTTATGATTATTCCATATTGTTTGGAGTATTGGAAAGCATAGACACTTGAAATGTAGAAGAACATAGAAATGGGTTATTAGTGAGTGAATAGTGACATAAATGAATGATAGTGGAATTGAACTATGAATATTGAAGTGTCGTGAATACAAATACGTTATAAATGATGTTTATATCATGAAACAAGCATTAAATGCATGAAAACACAAGGATAAGCTAGAGGTAGGAATAAGGGAAAATTGGGGGAAAATGGTGGATTTTGCCAATTGTATGTAAATGACGAATGTTGAGTACATAATGAGAGTAGTATCATAAATGTTGGGAGTGATATGAAACATGAGAAAAATGGTATGAACGATGGAAGCGTTGTACGACTTTTCCTAGAAATTGCGATACGTTCTTGTAGTTGGTCTATTAATGTTGATATGAATTCTTTATGAAGGTAACGACGCGATGTTGAAGGAGAACGAGTGAGCGATATCTTAGCTAAACGACCAAGGTATGTGAGGCTAGTCCCTTCTTTCTAATGGCATGAATCTTGTAGCACGAAATTCCTATTCTCTTCATGAGTTCTTATAGCCCGAAAGGCTAAGAGTCTAACTCCTTAATGTCTATATAAGATGAGGAATACGATATGATGATGCTAGTATAATGATGATGTTAATTATCGCTTACACTCACGTTATGTACTAGTTCCTTCAAGGTGAGGCAGAGTATCAATAGTTGTTCCATAATGGAATCGGGGAATCACGACCTTACGTCACCCCGATAGAGTAAAGTTGATCTTGAGCCTTATGCATGTATTACAATGAGATAAGTATTTTATGATGAGTATATTATTATTATGAGCCTTTTATGATAAGCATGACATGAGCATTTCACACCGTTCCTAGTTGGCCGGGCAGTCACCGCCAAGGCGGGCAGCTATACGGATACACCATGGCCTTCGGGCATGGGCAGACACCACTAGTGGGCGGCATGAGATGGTACCCCGAACGCGGGAGGCCTGGACGCGGGCTAATATTATTGATTATCACACCGTTCCGACATGGATGGGCAGCTTGCATATGATGCATATATGTTATGAGGATGAGTATGAGTAAGATGGCACGCATGATTTCCTTTATGATTATCAGACAGATCCAGATATTTCATGTTGATGTGATCACTATATTGTTGATGTTTTCTTTCATTGTTTATGCTTCTCATATTCAGTACAACATTCGTACTGACGTCCTTTCTTCGGACGCTGTGTTCATGCCCACAGGTAGACAGAGAGGAGAGCTTGGCCCAGATCCTCAGTAGCAGTCAGCTGGTTGAAAGCACTCCATTGTCCGGAGGTGCTTAGGATTATCCTTTTGGTATATATATATATATATGCATATTTTGGGCACGACGGAGTCTTGTTCCGTCCATGTATATACAGTATGTTAGTAGAGGCTCGTAGATACGCAGTGTGGGTTAGATGGTCTCACAAGACGTTTTCATATGGGTGTATATTCTTTTGATGGCCGGAAGGCAATTGTATATAAAGTAATTATGTTTGTTTAATTATGATTTTCCTACAACTGGTATGTAAATTGATAAAAGAATATTAGATGGGCAAGATAAGTAGTAGAGTGTGCGGTGCTCGGTAACTAGCTCCGGGTACCCGTCGTGACTCCTAGCTGGGTCGTGACACGCACGGGGGAGGCTAGCTGAGCTGAGACACCTCTGCCCCCCTTATATATGCTTTAAAAATAAAAACTCAAGTTTTAGCACTGGACATGATTCTGCCCGAGAATCATACTTGGCCTTTCTCAATGATCCGAACTCCAAATGAGGCGCCGTCTGTTCCTAACTCTTTATCTTGACTTCCTTCACTCCTGCATGAAGTTTCATCTCATCCCCTTGCTCGTGGAACGAGATATGGCCTTAGGGAGCTTTGACACTGACACTGCTCCTTGGCTAAGTCAAGCCCTTAGGTAAATGATGATCAAATGACACCAAACTTGGTAAGCACATTCAATAACATCCTAGGAAGGGTGTTGTCACCCGAAATCCCAATATTCCATCCATGGTTCGGAAATGCTCGGGACTGACACTCAGGCTCGCACGGGGTCACTCGTGCGTCGACGACCCGTGGGCTCATCTAAGATCCTTGCTACACTTCCTTGATGCTCCTAGGATATGAAATGGAGCATATCTATGATGATTTTGGACTCTCGTCCTTCGGCACCCATGTTGGTGCACGTCGCCCGCACGGCTGACATTGCCTGCGGGGCTGACACTGCCTGTGTGCTGGCACTGCCTGTGCGACTGACACTGCATGTGGGCTGGCACTGCCTGTGCGACTGACACTGCCTGTGGGCTGGCACTGCCTGTGGGCTGGCACTGCCTGTGCGGTTGACACTCGTTTGGCCCGCTCGGGCGCGCAAGGTTGCGGGCGCCAAGGCACAATGAAGGCAGCCCGTAACATTCTCCCCCACTCAAGCTAGGCATCGTCCCCGATGCCTCATAACGCCAACGACAACCTGGAGTTTGACCCCTCGGGGTTTTACATCATGGCCCCAAATCCTGCGGGTTCGCAACCCTTGTGTGTTCTTCTTAAAAATAGAGTCGTGCCCGTGCACTGCTCCCCCAAGTTTCTCCCAAGCGTGCCTCTGCACTTCACCTCCTGGTGTTCACTTGGAAAGCGCCTCCGCGCTTGCACCCTCTGGTGGCTAACTTCGTGGTGACCTTGCTGTCAACCACGCCATGATCCTCACGGCTACTAATACATCCTCTGGTGGCTTAACTTTGAGTGGTGGCACTCTTGCTAGCCACATGATGATTGTAGCAAAATGGCAAATCCGTTTTGGAAGTCTGCTTCCGACTGGTAGTTTACATCTAAGACCTTTTCCTGACTGAGGCACTTAGTTTACAGCTAGTGGATTTACTGCTCCCTTTGTATCTTTAGCTCGGTTTAGGATTGGCACACCTTGATGTGGCACATGCAACCCCCACTATGTTTGGTGCTGCCTCTTTGCTTGGCTTGTGGAAGATTTTTCTCCAATTGGAAATGCATGGACCCAATGTTGTTGCAATGGACAAATACACCCCCACATGGATGGCGGCAGTACTGAAATGATAATGCCGATGTTCCAAGATATCCTCATCTTTTGGTGAAACATTAGCGATGGAGCCCTTGGCGAGCAATGGCGCTCTAGGAGAGCGATGGCTGAGCCCTTGGTATGGCACCAATATCGTGATGATAGCCTGATGGCTATTGTAGGCATCCCTTGGTGTGGCGCTCTCGCCAACCATGCTATTAGGGACCCTCTTCTCTTGTGGGAAACTCACCTCGTTGGGTGTATAGCAAGGTCAAGTACTGATATCTTGACTCGGAGTGACTTGCAATTTGAGCCAATGTCCAGATGGACAAATTGTGACCGACATAACGGCTTGCTTATTCCATGGCATTGGTGGTTGCTTAACGCTTAACTTTAACCCAAGTTGCATATAATATGGCCTCTAGAAAAACCATGCTGCACCGTGGCATCTTCGACAATTCATATGTTTGGTACCATGTGGTACTGAGAAGAGCTCTTGGAATGTACTCCTGGTGAGTACTCAATTTTTCTCTGCTCGAGAGGAGATAGCTTCATACATGCATGACCATAGGTCTTTGTTCTCAAATTGGTCCTCATATGCTTGATGCCCGATTCTCCAGTGTGGTACTTGTGTTCCCGTCCTGGTTGTTCGGTATCCCTTGGTTATCCTTTGGATATATCACATTCTCAAACTTGAAGCTTAGCTATTCCCCACTCTTATGTTGCTCCATGATCTTTGCCTCCTCACCTTGGTGATTCAGCATGATGAAATGCCTAACCCACACATCGTGGATTCGTACCTGTCCGCAATGTCTCCTGCTATGCAATCAACCTAGTCTTGGTGTTGTTCCAGTTTAACAAACACAATGTGCGACATGTGCCTCCCCATGCTCAGTGGTTTGGCTCTTTGATGACATTGCCTCCCTACGTGGTAGTTCAGATTTTTCCTGATCCTGCCTCCCCATTGCTGGTTTGGCATTCCATTACAAACGTGGTGGATGGTTCCACCTTGCTGATTATGACATGTGAACTCCCCGCAAAGAAGCCTGCTCGCAGGTCCTTCCTTACGTTGTCGCGGCTCGTTGGCGCGCCCCGCTCTAGCTCAGTATCACCCAATGTCTAGAGCTCAAAATTGGAGGTCGCTCTCCCTCCATGATGATAGGTATGATGCTAGGTTATTGGTGATAGCTCGCCTCCCGTAACACGCAACCCTGACGATCACAAGCTGGGGGTTTGCCCCTTGCTTTAGGCGTATAAGCCCATTGATGTTGATGGACTTGCCTTACATTGCTTGCGACCTTTATGACGGCTAGGCGTCTGATGTTTGTAGTTCCCGCAATTGTGTACCCTCAGGCAATGCTTATGGTCCACCCTTCATCGAGGACGCTAAAAAAAGATGCAGCTGTTATGTACATGGACAAGAGACCTTGACTGGCAAGGTTTTGATGCACTCATCATCTCCCCCTGATGTCTTAGTGAGTCCATGATTCGCTGAATAAAGCTGTAACTGACTGCCAACAGAGTTTATATAACAATGACGGATGTGGACGCATCCCCAGTAGCATACCCCAATGGTGCAACCTGTTGACCAGGTGCGTCTCAATGGAATCCCTCTGAAATTAGTGCTCATTGTGTGAAAGCCATCCTTGAAGGGACGTCGATGAAATTCGGATGCTTCAACATGAAATCACCTTATGCAACCGAAGGCGGAAACAACGGTTATGGCATTACCTGATTCTGAAAAACAAAATGTGGTTTATGGTTGATGAAGAAAATTTTAACGGAAACTGAATGCAACCAATCTCCTTTTGTCAGTGGCATCTGGTTCGCTGACTTGATTGGCATTAAGAACATCATTTCCTGCCTTGATAGGAACTCTGCACTAACATTCAATAATGCGCTGATGATATGATCTCTGTGCTTTGATACCAACTGTCACGGGCCGCCTCCTTCATAGTGTCATTGGTACACTAATGGCCCGTGCGGCGCCTGTAGTCCGGGCGGACTACGAGCCAGCCTAATGATAGTCCCAGGACCCATGGCACGACCTTGTGCCCATGGCTTTGGAGGCTTAGCTTCAGCGGTGCTTTTGGGTCGATGTCAAGGCCTTGGCCTTGCCTTGCTTGTATGCCCCTGTGGCATGTTTCATATGTTAGGTCTTCGCCTGCACCCATACCTGGGGTTGGATATGGACATGGCAATCCCTCGCCTGGTGCTGAGCGTCACTGGTGCGCGCACAGCCCAATCCTCAGGCTTGACACTGGTCTGGTGACTGTGCACCTGGGCGGTGCGACGCCTGAGCAGGGAAACTCCTGAATCCTTGGCCGGTGTCATGTGTGTACTTTGTAGTATGCCTATGATGAGGCTTTACCAAATGTATCCCTCGCGACATACTTCCATCTTGCATGGTGCAGCGTCGCCCCACGACTGCACGTCTAGGCCAACGGACCCTTGCTCGCTAGGCTGAACCTGAGCCAAGCTCACAAGTCAACACACGAGGCCCTTAGGAGAGGTGCCTCGAGTGTTCAATCAGCACGGAGGGCTTGATCATTCTCAAGGATAGCCCGCAGGGCATGGTCGGTCCATACGTCAAGCCTCCGGCTCTTGTTGGGCGCCCAACGCTGGCCTGTGGTCGAGCGCCGCCCATAGAGTTGCGTAACTCGTATGGGTACCTAGGACCCTTTGGGGATGCCTAGGCAGGCCCTTGAGGTTGGCCCCCAAGGATGCTAACTTGGTACGGCTTGATGGTGGCACGCACGGGGGAGGCTGGCTGAGCTGAGACACCTCTGCCCCCCTTATATATGCTTTAAAAATAAAAACCCAAGTTTTAGCACTGGACATGATTCTGCCCGAGAATCATACTTGGCCTTTCTCAATGATCCGAACTCCAAATGAGGCGCCGTCTGTTCCTAACTCTTTATCTTGACTTCCTTCACTCCTCCATGAATTTTCATCTCATCCCTATAGTCGTGGAAAGAGATATGGCCTTAGGGAGCTTTGACACTGACACTGCTCCTTGGCTAAGTCAAGTCCTTAGGTAAATGATGTTCAAATGACGCCAAACTTGGTAAGCACATTCAATAACATACTAGGAAGGGTGTGTTCACCCAAAATCCCAAGATTCCATGCATGGTTCGGAAATGCTCAGGACTGACACTCAGGCTCGCACAGGGTCGCTCGTGCGTCGACGATCCGTAGACTCATCTCAGATCCTTGCTACACTTCCTTGCTGCTCCTAGGATATGAAATGGAGAATATATATGATGATTGTGGACTCTCGTCCTTCGGTACCCATGTTGGTGCACGTCGCCCGCACGGCTGACACTGCCTGCGGGGCTGACACTGCCTGTGGGCTGGCACTGCCTGTGCGACTAACACTGCCTATGGGCTGGCACTGCCTGTGCGTCTGACACTGCCTGTGGGCTGGCACTGCCTGTGCGGCTGACACTCGTTTGGCCCGCTCGGGCGCGCAAGGTTGCGGGCGCCAAGGCACAATGAAGGCAGCCCGTAACAGGATAGATGCATGTTGACATTATGCATGAAACAAGGAAAGTTCAGACGGTGGAAGTGCAAAAGGATTCCTTTTACACAATTCTTTATATGGAATAGGAAAAGGATTCCTTATAAACATTTAAGACAAGTAATGGAAATGTGTATAGAAGGGAATTAAAAGCAGCTAAAAGGAGTCTTAAGTTGAGTTGGTCTACGTGGAAAAAGGGGAGAAGCAACAAATTTTCAAAAGTTCCATATACAGTTACTATCCATATTTGAGCGCATGGGTGCCGCAAGAAAAGTAGATCTCTGAATATGATTTGACTTCTTGCGCCACTCTTGCGACATAAAGGAGGCGTGACGCCGGTATTTTTTGCGGTCTGAGTTGGATTTGATTTTTAAAAGCTCAGGCCTTTTGATACCCTATATATACGTGTTTTACACGATTTTTACATAACTTCGGACAATTTGTGACCGCGACTTCAAAACTTTTGACTTAGAGAGAGCTTGGATCCGCCTTGGAGGCCAGAGTTATTGGGTTTTACATTTTCTTCTCTGTAACACTCGTTATTAGGTTTTTATTCGGATAATTTGTTATTTTTCCTCCATATCTATGTGGTGCTAAACTCTTTAGTTGTATGTGCTTTGCCCAGAATTGCTCCCAAGTGACGGCTTAGAAGAAGGTTTGATGGAAAAGTGGGATTAAATCACGAAATAAGGTTTTAACTGGGTCTGGTCCGCATCGACCGTTGCAGCAGTCCTCTGTCCGTTGGGGCGGACTATCTACAGCAGTATATCGACCGCCGCGGTGAAGCGCATCCACCAGGTCCCACACATTTTTGCTTGACTGACTCGATTATACTTGAAGAATGAGGGGCAAAGGGATTGATCAAGAAAGATCTTTTGTTCTTCTTATATATAAGATCGTGATTGGATCCACATATGTTTGGTAAAGAGAATAATCTTATCTTTTGAGAATAATAAAAAATGGACAGTGCTCATTTGGAACATGAAAACGTTAAAATTTAACGAAGTTTTTCCCCTTGAAGACTAATCGTATAACAAATCAACTTAGCTTTTGTACACGAGCGGAGGAAAGTCTAATAACGACCGGACGGGTCGTTACAAAAGCTCCACCAACATTCGGCACCACTCCACCAGCATCTCACAGAGTATTGTAAAAGCTCTGTCGATGTTTGACATTTCTTACCCAACATTTTACGGAGTATTGACAAAGCTCTGCCAACATCTGGCATTCTTTCTCTAGCATTGGGTCCGCTGACATAATGTAGAGTAGTCTAAGCTTCACCAACGTCTCGCATTTCCCCTGTCTAGTAACAACCCGCCGACAAACGGAGAGTATTGTCAAAGCTCTACCAATGTCTGGCTTCTTTCTCTGTACATATCATGTTAGCAATTCTTTGCTGAGCCAAAATTGGCTACACGTCAACGTCTTCGCCCGAAAACGCTTTCATCATCTCCGGTTGATGAGGGGAAAGCTGTTGATACCTAATTTTAGCTAGCCTTACTTAAAATTAACGTCTCAGAGAGCCCCCGATCATTAAAAAAATCAAGAAATTGCTTTTTTTTACATATTTTTACATTTTTCAACGATTTATTGATGATTATCCTTATTTTAGGAATTTTATCAATTTATTGGCATTTTCAAGAATCATTATTTTTGCACACGTATAGCGTAATACTACGACATTTTTTTGTGCAATTAATAATTGTTTCTTAATTTTATACCAAGTACATTTCGATATCTTATAAATTAATACTTAGGTTTTATGTATATGCTTACATTATTATTTATACATATTGGTTAATCATTATTTAGTACAGTCCGTTAGAGTAGGAAAGCCGGAGCAATTAATCTGAAACGCAGAGGAAAAAATCGATCAAGTCAAGGTCTTGTCAACTTTTTAGACATGACACTTGAATTGACGGGTTGGGGTGTTTATCCCTTAACTAATGAAGCTTTATACTTTGGTTAAAAAGGGTAATAGTCCACTGGGTAAAGACCTATAGACTAAAAAGGGACCTAAGTGGACAAGGGGGGTGAGGACCATTGTACATTGGATAATAACGAGGGCTAAAATGTATTATAAAGAAAAGGGAGGGGTCGTTGCCTTCTATACACTTAATTTTCAAATTTGGTCTATATCTTCTAAACCTAAGAGCTTTCTTTCCCCGTTTCCCACTTCGGAGAAACAGCAACCGATGACACCCTACCGCGAACTCCTCTCTGCCTTCTCTTCCAGCGAACTCACGATGTGGAAGAAACTAGCTGCACACCACCACGAGCCACAGCGCCACCAATGACTATTCCCTTTCTCTCTGTTCACTGTTACGCCACCAGGCATAATCAACTCCGGCCGAACGCTGCTCCACAGCGCCCTTCTCCCTTTGTTTTTATCCACATAGTAGCCTTTCTGCTTTTCACCTCATCACTGATTCAGCGCCACCACCAGCGAATTGAGTGGAATCCGGCGAAGCCCAATAATGCCATCAAGAGCCACTGTTGCTCGTTCCCTTTTCCCTTTCCCCCGATCACGTTTTGTGTTTGTTTTGTTTTTTCAGGTCTTACTAGTGAATCCAACCACCACGAAGATGTCAGGAAATTCCATGTCGGACCAACCATACCATCAACGATCTGAAAATGGGCTACTGACGTTTTGAAACACCAGATCTGGCCATATTGTTTCCTTTCCGGCATTGGTCCTACGATGTCATTGAAGCAATGCTGCTACTCCTTCCTATTCTCTGCGTCACCAGCCACGGCGTTGTAGCTTCAACGCGGTTCTGTTAATATTAAAGCATTATGCCATTTTTTCCGGTGAACTCCATAAGCTCCGGTTACCCCGTGATTATTTTATTTCTTTGGCTGCTACTGCTTGCATTTGGTTCCATTTTTGACGTTTTGTGTTTCTTTTCTCTAATTACTGTTGCATTCAGCTTTATGGTCGGATTTTCTACTGTTTCACGGCTCCGACTACTGGTTTATTGTCTCGTTGATCTTCTTTGCTGCTGGCTGCATATGTTGGACTTTTTACATTACTTTTTACTAAATAAATGTTGGTTTTGTACCTGAAAAATATGACTCTTGCAGCCAATGGTACTGTGTTTAAATTTTATTGACCGATTCGCCAGTTGTCCGGGACTGTTGTTGACATTGTTAACCCGTTTATCGATTTTGCTAAACTACTTTGGGCGAATACTAAACCCAAATGGCCGATGAAGAAATTTTTGTCTTATTTCCAAGGTCTCCCCTATACAAAAGACGGGTTTTTATTTTGGTTTATTTATTACTTGTTTAATTCATTCGATAATTATTTATTCTCTTAATAACACTTTTACTAAGTGTTTATACAGGTATCTGGAGATTCATCCTGAAGATGACACTTGGAAGGAACTCCCGAAGATGACACTAAAAAACGAATCCGAACACCTTTATTGAATCACTGTTTGTATTTATTTTTCGCGTTCTTTAAAATTGTACAAAGCATAAACTCGTAGTATAGTGGAAACATTACTTTTTGGATGTCCGGCGGAGATATTTATTTACTTGTAATCTTGCATGTTTAATTTAAATCTTATCGTTCACTTTAGGCAAGACTTAGGCCGTAAACACATATTTATAATCAGATTAATTAATACACATTTTAGTTAAGTTAAATTCACATTTCTGACGCTAGGTAAATATTAGGCGTCCATTTAAAAATCGTTATTCTATAAAAGCATTATATTTTTTCACTCATTTTTTAATATCCTTATACGTACCTTTTTACCAATACTTTTTACAATTATTTTGCTCCTTATTCTTTTGATAAGATATTCATTAAACAAACGCTCTTTTACGAAATGGTAGAAACAAGTCAAATCGACTTCACTTTTTCTAAATTCTTTTGTTATATAAACTCTTTACACCAATGAATATTCTTAAATTCCTTTTACATTCTTTATGCATATATACACATAGTTATACAATTATTTATACATTTTATGTTTGATACACACTCTTTTATACTTGAAATACATTTTTTTTATGTCTAATATACATACATTATTTTATATACATAGACACACATTCTTTATATAATTGATATACCTATTTTACATATTCTTATATATTTTTATACATCCTTTATATAGTTGTATACATTCTTTACACCAACTGATATACCTTTTGTACCAATATATATACACTCATTTTACTAACAAATACACTATTATACGAACGAGATATGTTTTCTTTACACTCCTTTGTACATTGCTTTCAATATATATTCTTTATAAATACTTGATACACATACATTTTTATACACTATATATACTTAGAATATCACCACCTAGTGTAACTTTCATGAAATCACAACATTTTGAAAACCGGTAATAATAATAATGATAAACTGATATATAATTCCCCTCTAGTGTTCTGTTAAACTAAGTTTAAGGACTGTCTTCAGACAGGCTATGGGGGATGCTTAAAACCTTCTGCTCGGGGTAAATAAAACCCTTATCTAGAGTCTCATAGGTTTCATGGATCATAAACGGAGTAGATACACAAATGCATATGGGTTTCCTAATTTCCCTTAAAAATTAGGTGGCGACTCTAACCCTTTTAAAACCAGTTAGACGAACCAGTAAGTTGCAAAATATCTTGGACTCGTTCAAAATAGGGCGTAATAGTGTTAATTTGACTTGGGAAAAGGAATTGCATGCGCAATAAGAATAAGTAGAGCTTGTTCGTGATCCTCTTTAGGTGATCATTTTGCTATTCAGCATAGGAATATACCCCTTAGCCTCTTTTAGTTAAATACGGAGATTTAAATTCGTTCTTGCTATTTTCTGATGACCATAGGGATATAAGTGTTAGAGTAGGTTGAATAGACTCGCGAGCAATTCGAAAGATAATCATAAAGTTAATATCAACCCGTCAACTAGTAACCCAGAAAATCAACAGGTAGAATGACTAAAACACTTAACCGGATTATTAGTGGTCATAGCCCTTGATTTTTCTCTTCTCTGATATTAATCCGCTCTTTCTTGGTTGAGGTTCATCATTTGTTTTATTTTATTTTTAATTAGTTGATAATTATATATTTGGATTTTACTTCTTGTTTAGATAATTAGCATTACTTTAATTTAGTTGATGGTTAATCATAAGTCTCCGTGGGCTCGACATCCGATTTCTAAAATCACTCTATTACTTGTACGACCGCGTATACTTGCGTGTGTTTGGGAGCAACAAGTTTTTGGTGCCATTGCCAGGGACATAGAAATTAATTATTTATCTAGGTTGGAATTTTATTTTTGTTTATTCAAGTTTTTTCTATTTTTTATTTTTAGTTAAATATTTTGTTATTCTTCTTGACATGGCATCTTAGGATAAAAATTGGTCGAATGTTAGTTGTTTTTATTTTGGTGATCCTTGTGAGATTTGTGGAGGAACCCACCTGTGAAAACACTGTCAAAATATTTTCGGGAATGGGTTGTGCGTACCTCTCCAATCCTTTGAGTGGAATGCTTGAAGTATATGTGGTTGTCAAGGTGACCATTGGAATGGTTGTCCTAACTCTTATTCCCCATCCCCGAGACCCTATTATGATTCTCCTGTTGTTTGGGATGCTGACAAGAGTAATGAAGTGGAGGATGCAAAATGTCTTACTACAGATAACTATGTGGTAAAACAAATACTGGAGCAAAACGCATTAATAAATGAGCGGGGCGTAAAACTAAGGAAAGCCATAGAGAGGATCAGTGCAAAACTCATAGAGATGCAGGCCGAGGCTGAAACTTGTAATGATCGGCAAGTTACAGGCTTAGCCAATACCCAAGATGAACCTCACATAGAAGAAGAGAGCTAGTTCCTACAAGGAGATAACTTTGAAGAAGCAGAGATAGTGAGCCAATCTTGGCTAGTGGAACAAGCTCAACAAATGAATTTCATGGGTTTCTCTGTGATGGTCTTACGACCATGGCAATATAACTGATAGAAAGCAGAGCTTATCTAAGACAAGAGATAGACCAATTTGGCTCATATATACATGACCTACAGGCTCAAATGAATAAAAAGGTTGAGGCGTCTGATGCCCAACCACCAATTGTTGTGGATAATGACCAAGTTGTGGAGCAAAAATAGGAGCTCCAACCATTCGATAAAAATATTGTTGGTGATGCCAATGTTGAGAAGGTGTATAAAAGTGAGGATATCAGAAATAATGTAGTTTCAGAGTTAGGTCATGTTGGTACTCATTCTAAATATTTTTGTACATTGTGTTGGCTGGCAATATGAAAATCGAGCCCTCCACGTCGATGAAGAGAATAGATGAGGAACAAGAGGCTTACATCCTAAAATTTTCCACACCGAAAAGACCTAACAACATTCCTCACTTAAGAGCCAAGAAGTGCAAGATACAACATCTATTACTTGGCTCATTTATTTTCATGCCACCACCCCAGAAGCATGATAGAGAATTTGATGCAAAATTGGGGGTAAATATCCTCTAGGTGGAGGAAAAAGTAGTGAGATGGCGTCGTGTCGCAACTTTAACTAAGGTACTTATTGGGAGGAAACCTGTCACTCCCCACATATAGAGGGGCATGGTCATTACCCGATGCCAGACTTATACCCCGAGCGTGCCAAACTTTTACTCGTAACCGTTGGACTCATCCAGACAACTTAGGCTCACAAGGCCAACTTCTTTTACTTCTGATATCATTGGCCGTTAAGGCCATAACTGTACTGAACAGAAGGTGGGCAATCTTCCCAATCATGCTGAAACGCAACCCATACAACGTGCATATATGTATGTATGCCTATGTGGGGAGACAAGGCCATCATACTCTTATATGACTGAAATAAGCAGCTCAAGATATATATATATATATATATATACAAGGGCTGACAAGACCACCGTATGGTCACTGACTCTGCAGGGTCTATAAGGCTACAACTCAAACAGTACGTACTGAACATGTCTCTGCAAAAGCCTCTAAGAGTATCTGATAACAAAGCCTGGTCAGGACAGGCCCCGACCTACCCATGAAGTCTATAAACATCTGCTATAAACATGACTTCTAGACACGGCTGCACTCCGAATGAAATGGAGTCTTACCGATCCTTTGCTAAATATCAACTATCTACTATAAGGGCTCATCAAACTGGATACCTAAACCTGCAGGCATGAAATACAGCGTCCCAACAATGGGATATCATTACGAAGATCTGTACCGAATATGTAAGGCAGATAATATCTGAATACTGAAACTGAAACTAAACTCGTACATACATATATAATGTACTGAAAGAAATCTGGGAGTCAAAGGACATAATAAATATACTTACCTCTTCCTGACTCACAATATAGTTATAACTACAATTATCTTTCTATATAACCTCGAAGGAACTGTCTATCTGAACTGATGTAACTAATATGTATAAATCTAGATTCTAAAGCTCGTAAGTATAAACAACGTATAATGCAGTTGTTCTTAATGAATATAATCTGGATATGCTGGAGTACTCTTTCTTTAGCCTACTGTACTGTGAATATCTGAACTTATCTGAATATGCTGTTATACTGTAGAACTATCATACTACTCTGCTCATCGTATACTGAATATGATTACTTACATATGTTAGGTCACATGCCCGTAGGCAAATTGAATACAAGAGTGGCACTTACATTTTTCAACAGAGACCGTATGTAGGGCTCACTTACTATCATGAATAAATAGTGGCCCATAAGCGTTGCATAATCGATTATCTATATGGCTCACAATACGCGGGACGGAATGTGCGTGCAAATGAGACTGTCCACATCGACCCTTATAAGGCACCTATTCATTCATAGGCCGTCAATAGGGCTAATCTGACAGGCCGCACACCTACATGTTCATAGTCCTTCCGTAGGGCTAACCTTTACTGTATACCTGTGTGTTCATAGTTCAGAGGTTCGTATCTTATACATTATCAACTTTATAATGATCATGCAAGTGTCATTCGATGACTCTAGGTCAAGCTCTAATCTGTATGCTCATCGGCTTATAAGTAACTTACTACCGTTAGCAACTTGTAATCTCACTCAATCCCTCATCATCTTTCTCACCCGAATTCCATTTTTCCTTTATTACTAAGTAGTCATAATAAAATGGCGGAATCCATTTGGCAGCTTGGAGTCTTTATCATAAAATGGCCATAATTCTTGATTCTGATATTGTCTGAGGGCCCACGACCAATGTTGGAAATCTCTTTCAATTATCTACAACTATCATTTTTGGTGTGTTTCCAAATTCCAAACTTATAATAGCGTTTTGGCCCCTCCAAGTCAGATCATCCGAAAACGTATCCTTAAATCATCCTTTCGGAGGGCTTATGCCCATATTTGGCTTAAGGGTCCTTCTTAAGATTTGTTCAACTTCCCATGTACTACTCATATCACTTTTAATATGTCCTTTATAAAACCCCGACATGTGGGCCCCACATTAACTTACTGTTGCGAGGGCTATTCATCAAGTAACGTGTTAACTTATTTACTCCATACTGTCTCCAAATGTCATATATTTATATATATATATATATATTCTTATACTCAGATCATATAATCTTCATCCCCGATCCTTGTATAACTTTGCTCTCCCTTGAGCTCATACTAAGCTGTCTACAGTATTGGTAACACGAAATTTTTCGAGGTATAACATCATTTCCCCCTTAGAAACATTCGTCCTTGAATGTTTAAACTAGTCTTGTACTCTGTCCCTGATGCCATTCTCTGGTACATCCCCTTATTGAATTATTCTTCCCGTTAACATATTGCATTTAATCGTACCATCGCCATAACAGGTCTCCATTGGTTATTTACTCTCTCTTTCCTATGCTTACTTCTGTCCTTCCCGAAGTCTTATCGTCCACTCCCTGACTTTTAACCTGTTTAAATCCGCTCATACCCTTCATAGCCTTCTACTGAATTTACTAACATCATAGGTTTACAAACCTTTGTCTACTCTTGTAGCTAATCTCTTTGCTCTTGAAACTCATAAGTCGGAAAACATGCTTCTGAAGAAATCACTAACATACTTGGATACCGAACCACGATGCTTCTGGCCTCTTAACTGAGGTTTGAACCAATTATGACCTCATGTACTCCAATAACTCATATCTTCCTCATTTTTACCTTACTGACCTTTAAATCTCATAACTTGCTTCTTGATACTCTCGTAACCCTCGCTCTGCAATTGTGTTAACTCTCTAACTAGTCGTAGCTCTGCTCAATGTAATCATCTCTGCATCAATGGAAAACATAAGTTTTGACTATACTTCATTTTACCGACAACTCCTGATCTGTAGGAACTAAGTAACCCCAATTCACTAATCTAACCTATATAAAATCATGTTAATATCTCCAGTATCTTAAAGTATAACAGGAACAACCCATATTTTTTATGACATTCTTTAACTCAACCTTAACATATAATCAATTCCATAATCCTTTCTATAAATCATTTCTTTTGAGTTAGTCGTGAAAACCTTCTCTTTATGTTAAGCCACGGCAGAACTCATTTGTCGACTTTCCCTAAATCCCCCAATAGACCTTGTTCCTACAAAACCTCGAATGTAACCCATTTTAATCCTTCGGACTACTAATCATGTTCCTCATAAACCATTCTTCATGCATACCAAGACCATATTAAAACTCCCTTGCATTCCCTTCTATTTTCCTGTCATATCCTTCCCATTTTGTGGACATTAATTTCCCCTACAGGAATATCGTTCAACTTCTTTTCTTGCCCACGAATTATTTTCAGTCCAGTCTCAAAAGATACTCTTTAGTTACTCTATTCATTTGCTGTCTTGCCTTCAGATTTTGTTAATCTTATTTCCACAACAATTCTTACTTCGAACTATCTCTATAATTCATTCCCAATACAACATCTACCACATATTATTTCAGTCCTTGTGCTCATACCCAAGCTTACTCGCTTCCCCCCTTAAAGGCTTTACCTTATGGTGTTATATTCCATTGCCATTCTCGATCGAAATTTCATCCCATAATAATCCTTTCGTCATCGCTTTTGTTCTTTCACTTACGAATCCTTCAAGTTCCCTACTTGTCATTACCCAAAAATATTACTTTAAATCTCAAATCATGGCTATAATAATCTCTGGGGATACTTGAAATAATGATGTGCCCAACTATCTATCCAGCCGGAATAGTACTTTTTATTCCAATAACTAATGCTCAATGTCCACTTGTTGTGTCATCTTCATCTTATCATTCCATATCATCTTGTCCCATACTTTCCCATTAATCAATCTGTAACAATCATAGACGTATAATCTTCGTGATCTCCTAAATCTTTGGTCCTTGTCCTTAATTTTTTTGGAGAATTTTGGCAGAGTGCCCATTATATTTCTTACTATCCCAGACCTACACGCAACCCAGAAAATACATACAATGCCTCACAGGGGCAAATATATACATACTTAGCACACCTTAGCCATACAGGGCTCTCAATATCGAACAGAAATGGAAAGAGGATGAAACTTACCTCATGCGTCACAACTCGGAATATACCTGAACTTTTATTGATTGCCTTTTATACTTCCCTATTCTCTTCCTCTTCCATTCATTAGCTATACATTTCAATCATACTTGCAACATCCTGACCATATCTGACTTATAATACTTTTTACCAATACTTACCTCTGTGTTGATTCCTTCAACTTCTATTATCCCTGTAATCCCAATATCATCATTCACGTCTTTTGTTAGTACCATTCTTCCACTGAAATCAAGGGTTAGTGTGTTACACTCCTCGTGTTCGTAGTGGTAGAGCCTATGGTTTCCTAGTCGGATATGCCCTTGGAATAGAGACCCAAGCCCGATTTTCGAGATAGAAAATGTCTTAACCCGTGTACAAAGGTACCAGCATATATTCCTGACAATTTATAGAGTTAAAAGTTGAGCGAATCGGACCGACAAGATCTAAACTGAATCAGAAAAATCTGCAGGACACCAGTCATCGTCGACGGGTCGTCGACATGGTCGATGGACCGTCGATGTATGGTGTCGACAGGATCCCGCAGCCTTGAATCTGCAGGCGCAGGTCGACGGGGCAAGTCGTCGGATCGTCGACACCTTGACAGGCCACTGACCCGCTCGTCGAACCGGACCGCTGTAGCCTTTTTGGCTTCCAAGTATAAATAGGTGGTTCACGACCCTATTTCATATTTTCCTTCTTTCCAAATCAGAAAAACCCTAAGATATTCTCTCCCAATATTTTCATCATATTAGCAAAGATTTGACAAGACCCGAACCCAATAAACCTGAGCTTGTGAAGAAGAAGGTTGCTTCTAGGGTTTCTTCAAGTTTGTGAAACTTAGGGAGTTGAAGTTGAAGTGATTCTTGGGATTTTTGACCCCTCAAGGTATGTAAATGATTTCTACCCTTATATTTAAGTTGGTTATCAAGATTTTTAGTGATCATTAAGTGAAGAGAAGGTATTATGGAAGTGTTAAGTTGATGAAGGGCAATGCAGTGACATAGGGTTATTTTAAGAGATGATTGGAAACGGGTTTATGTATATTTTGATATATATATATATATATATATATATGTGTGTTGTCATTGTTGATGTGAGTATTGTAGTTGCTGTGGGATCGAATGAGAAGTTGGAGAGTTGTAAGCTTACCAAGGAAATTATTGTCTATAATTCGTTGAGCTTTATACGTATTTGAGGATGGTTAGTAAGCGAAGTAAATAGCCTAATTAAGCCCTATGTTATCTCAATTGTAGACTTGCAAGTTCGAGAGGTAGAAGTTGGATGATTGAGTATACTTCCATGTATGTTAAGGTCATTCTTTTCTTCTTTTGGCGTGAAGGACGGTCCGTAAACTGGAGGACGGGTCGTAAACCATGTTTACGACCACTGAACACTTCAACACAGATTTTCAAGTTGTTAAATAAGGGGACCATGGCTTATTTTATTTCACTTCAACATCACACCCCCTTCTCTCTAAAACATCTCTCTACATTTATTTCACAAGAGTTCAAAGATATTTAGTGATCAATAAGATAAAAACAAGTGAATCAAGAGTAAGGAAACCATCAAAGATCATCCAAGGCCAAGAAGTCCAAATGGAGGAAAACTAGGGTTTTGCTCAAAGTGGAGTATTATCAACTAAAGCTTGTTCCTACAAAATCTAAGGTAAGATTCATGATATTTATATGATGTTGAAGGTATTGAAGAGTTGAAATACGTGGATTGTAGAAAATATGGTAAAATGGGTCATGAATGATGAATAGTGACATTTTGAGAAATAGTTTGAATTGAATTATGATTGTTGTTGAGTTGCGATATAAATGTGTTATAAACGACGTTAAGATCATGGAATAGACATTGTATATGAGTGGATGAGGTCGAAGGTTATAACCATGAATATGGGTGAACTAGGAGTAAATTAAGGAATGTGGATAATGTGAATGACTAATGGCCATTGTTATGATATTAATGAAGGTAGAAACGCTAACGTTGGAAGGGAACGCGCAAGTGTAGAATAGTGCGACGAAAAGGTATGTAAGGCTAACCGTTCTTTCATAAGGCATGGTTCTTTGGCCAAACTTCTAAATCCTCTATATGAGTATGTTGTCTCCAAATGATTGACCTTCCGGGCTTGTAAGCTCATGATTATTGATACGCCCCGATTGTACTAAGTTCCCCATGTGACGAGTAAGGCCATAAGATAGATGTAATGACAACGACGATTATAGTGATATTGATAGTAATGATAATAATAATGATGCTAAAGGTGCCTATGGGCTATTATACTTATGTGTGCCTATGAAGGGCTATAATGTAACCCCGAGCTTATGACGCCGGGTAGAATATATGTATATGTGTGTATATGATTACGTAACGCGCGCGCACGTCTGCAGATGGTATGGATAACCCTGACACCTTGGTAGGGCCAGGTAGATGTAACCTTGAGCCTTGGTTGGCCAAGTATGTATGAGACATCGATCCTGCGTGGTCGGGTATGCTATGTAAATGCTATGTATCTATGCATATATTTGTATATGCTATGTATATGACATCATTAAGAGTATGAATATGTTATGTATATGAGATGTAAATGATTATGAGAATAATTAAGTACGGATACGAATGTATGTACGCGGGTACGCAATAGAGACGGAATACCTCTATGGAAAGCAAGTAAGTGCCACGATGATGATATTATTATCCTCCCTCATATGCTACTTCATATGTTGTCTATTATGCTTCTATGTCGATGTTGATCATGCTTTACATACTCAGTACATTCTTCGTACTGACGTCCTTTTGTTTGTGGACGCTGCGTCATGCCCGCAGGTGCACAGGGAGACAGACTTGATCAATAGCTGCTTATTCAGAGGTTGCATAGCAGAGCTCCATTTCCTTCGGAGCCATAGCTTTTGGGTACTTATTCTTTTATGTATATAATTATGGGCATAGTGGGGTCCTGTCTCGCTCATGTGTTATGTCATACTCTTCTTAGAGGCTCGCAGTCACGTGTATGTGGTTAGATATGTCTGGCCTTGTCGGCCTATATTTCGTATATCATTTTGTTGGCCTCGTCGGCCCATGTACATTGTTGTGACATAAATGCCTATGATGATTAAAAATGTTGTTGTCCAATGGGACTAGCATGATTGATGCTTAGAAATGTATGATTAATGATGTGGCTCACCTAGATGCAAGCCTAAGTGTAAGCTAAGGGGTGCCCGGGTGGGCTAGCACCGGGCGCTCGTCGCGGCCCCCCTAGTCGGGTCGTGACAAAAGTGGTATCAGAGCTAGGTTCAGCCCTAGGGTGTGTCTACGAGCCGTGTCTAGTAGAGTCTTGGTTATGGGTGTGTTGCACGCCACAGTTATAAACAAGAAGTTGCAGACATTTTAGGAATGATTGACCTTCTTTCTTCATGAGAATCGTGCGATAGAGCTATGATGTAAGAAATTCTTGTTCCTTAACCGTGTGTTGTGTATTTCATAAATGCCTGTAAAGAGAAAGGCTACGACAACCCAAAAGGGCAAGACGGTGGCAGAAAAGCGGGCCGGAAAAGTCCCAGCACCGGTAGTTAATGAAAGTGACGCCCAGAGTGCGGCCCGATCCCAGTCCCCCCGGACAGTGCCTATTACTGAAGAGCGAGAGGAAGCTCCAGCTCCTCCACCGGATGCTTCAGGCCAAGATGTAAAAGAGGCCATACATTTGCTTACACAGTTGGTTGCTGCCCAGGCTCAGTGGCAGAGTACAGGGCAGGGTGACAGGGCTGTTAGTGCGAGGGCCCGTGATTTCATTACTTTGAACCCTCCGGAATTCTTTGGGTCAAAGCCGGAGGAGGACCCTCAGGACTTCATTGATGGTATGTTGAGGACACTCCGATTGATACATGCTTCAGACACCGAGTTGGTGGAGTTAGCGTCATATAGGTTGAGAGATGTCTCGATCCAGTGGTATACAGTTTTGATGGCTTCACGGGGAGCTAATGCACCTCCCCCGGTATGGCAAGAGTTTGTTGATGCTTTTCTCCGTCATTATATGCCTCTAGAATTTTGGCGAGCTAGGGCCGATAAATTCTTGAACTTGAGGCAAGGTAGCATGAGTGCTCTAGAGTATAGTCTCCGCTTCAATTCCTTGGCTAGGTATGCTTCGGCCGTGGTAGCGGATATGGGTAACCGGGTGCACCAATTTGTAAAGGGCCTAGGGCCACACTTGATGGATAAATGCTTGACTGTGTCCATTCAGGACGGTATGGATATTGCACGCATTCAGGCACATGCTCAGAACTTAGAAGAAAGCCTATAGCAGCGGAGGAGTGAACGCGAGCAGGATGGGGGTCATAGTAAGAGGGCCAGATCTTCAGGCCCAATGAGTGAGTCCAGAGGAGGACACAGGCAGCGGTTCCCTAGGCATTCAGGCTATTCCATGACCAGTGCACCTCCACGGGTTTCAGGCCAGGGATTTGATAGATCTGCTCGTTCAGGGTCGAGTCCGAGTTATTCAGGACCTCAGTTCAGAGATGATTCAGGCCAGTCAAGGCCGCCACCGGTACCACGATGTTCCCAGTGTGGGAAGTCGCATTGGGGTCGATGCCGATTGGGTTCAGATGTTTGCAATTCATGTGGTCGGCCAGGCCATATCATGCGTGATTGCCCTTCAGTACATGGTAGAGGTAGGACCCAGCTATCAGGGTCGGTAGCCGGGTCTTCGGCATCTGTATGCCGTACGGGGCCAGGTTCTCATGCACCAGTTGGCCATGGTAGAGGCAGAGGGAGAGCCCCCAGTTCTAGCGATCCTCAGCACCGTATTTATGCATTGGCTGGACACCAAGATCTCGAGTCTTCTCCTGACGTGGTCACAGGTATATTATCGGCATTCTCTCATGATGTATATGCTTTGATTGATCCGGGTTGCACATTGTCATATGTTACTCCATATATTGCGGGTCGATTTATAGTCGAACCGGAGTCGATCAAACCTTTTGAGGTGTCTACACCCGTGGGTGATCAGTAATAGCTATCCGAGTATATAGAGATTGTGTAGTTATGATTTGTGACCGTCGTACCGTGATTGATTTGCATGAGCTAGAAATGGTAGATTTTGATGTTATTATGGGTATGGATTGGTTGGCCTCTTGTTATGCCAATGTTGATTGTCGAATGAAAATGGTTCATTTCCAATTCCCGGGAGAACCAGTCTTAGAATGGAAAGGGAATACAGCGTCACCAAAAGGTAGGTTTATTTCTTATCTAAAAGCAAGGAAAATGATCACGAAAGGTTGTATTTATCACCTAGTGCGAGTTCAAGATGTACAAGCTGAGTCGCCAACTCTTCAGTCAGTTCCCGTAGTGAGTGAATTTCCGAATGTATTCCCGGAAGAGCTTCCAGGCCTTCCTCCTGAGCGGGAGATCGATTTTGCTATTGATGTGTTGCCAGACACTAAGCCTATATCTATTCCTCCCTATAGAATGGCACCCGCAGAATTGAAAGAGTTGAAAGAGCAATTGAAAGGCTTGCTTGAGAAAGGCTTTATCAGGCCTAGTTCGTCCCCTTGGGGAGCACCCGTATTGTTTGTTCGAAAGAAAGATGGCTCTTTGAGAATGTGCATCGATTATCGACAATTGAATAAGGTGACGATTAAGAATAAATATCCTCTCCCGAGGATTGATGACTTGTTTGATCAATTGCAAGGTGCCAAATGGTTTTCGAAGATTGATTTGAGGTTCGGGTATCATCAAGTGAGAGTAAGGGAGAAAGATATCCCCAAGATAGCTTTTAGAACAAGATATGGTCATTTTGAATTCCGGGTGATGTCATTTGGGCTAACTAATGCGCCAGCGGTATTTATGGATTTGATGAATAGTGTGTTCAGGCCATTCCTGGATTTATTTGTGATAGTATTCATCGACGACATCTTGGTGTATTCTAGGTCCGAGTCAGAACATGCGGATCATTTGCATATTGTCCTCGGAGTTCTTCGAACTCGAGAGTTATTTGAAAAGTTTTCCAAATGCGGGTTTTGGTTGAACTCTGTGGCATTTCTAGGGCATATGTCACGACCCAGCCCCGTGGGCCGCGACTGGCACCCTACTTTGGTACCCAGACCAAATTACGTATTCATTGCCAAATCCAAACTTATTTCAGAATTTCATAAAAGTCATATCAAACATAATTTGTATCAAAAATATGTCTTAAGCGGTCACATAAACCAAAACGTCATATCAAATCCAAACGGAGCGGCGGAATAAGCATCGCCGGTCAAAAGTGCAAACATAGCATAAGGGCCATTTAGGGCCATCATAACAAACGGACCGCTTTAAGACCAGAAAAACAAAATCAAACGAACATAGATAGGACCCTCGCCCCACATATATGACTACAGGCCTCTACGAACCCAAAACAAAGACATATGGCGAGACAGGGCCCCGCCGTACCCAATTAGTCAAATGTACAGAATATACATAGCAAAAGAGAGTCTGTACCAAAAGTGGACTCCGAGTCAAGAAGGAGTACTCCGAAGTAGCGAAGAGTGAAGCCTACAGTGGAGGATCACCAATATCTGCACCTGCGGGCATGAAACGCAGCCCCCGAAGAAAGGGGGTCAGTACGAAATATGTACTGAGTATGTAAAGCACGGAGTACAGAAATATGGGCTAAAACTGAAAGCAAACCGGATATCAAAAGGGAAGTATCAATCAGTATATTAAAATCCGTATCAAATCATATACATATACATAATGCAAACGAAATCGTGCAAACGCTCAAGAACGTGGTCGCCACTCCGACGCTGGCGCCACACACAGCATAACACCAGAAGGTTTCGAATCTCCGTACATCCCCGAACACAAACATAAGTGAGCGTATCGCATCACTAGCCATATCACAGCATAACTCCAAACGGGACCCGGCCCTATGGCGAGGCCTCGGGAACCGTAACACAGCATACGGCCGAATTATCATAGGGCGCACGAATCATAACTGGTCCGGGAACCGGTGAACGAAGTCATAGTAAGGCACGAGCGGAGTCGTGAGCAAACAAATGCAAAATATATTTCAAAATAGCCTTTCAAAACATAATGATTTCATAAGTCATTTCTTAGTACAAAATAATCAAATACTTAGTCGATACGAAGATTCATTTCACAAAATGCTTCCAAAATGGTACGTATGGCTCAAAACGAAACTTAGCATATCATAATATTCAAAACATATCTCCTAGGAGGAAGTTCCAAAACCGAAGGTTTCATATCAAACTTTATTCGAAAGGAGAGCCCAATAGAACAAATAGGGCGTCTCGGGGTTAGCGGGCCCACCTCGGGTCGAATCGAGGCGGCGAACATAATTTACGAACATTTAGGGGCCAAACGTTCATACATAATCATTTCAAAGTGACCCGATCACATTTCGATAGGTTTCGGACATTTGGTCGCATTCTAGCCAAAATAGAGCCTTTAGGCTTCAATTGAATTGAATGAATAGTAGTCGTTTTGTAGATCGGGTTTCGAGGAGCAGAAATGCTCCGGAGGTTCCAATATTCACCTAACATACTAAGACATGCCAAACGAAGAAGTGGGAAGCTTTACATACCTTATAGACGTCTTATGCTCTCTCCAAAATCAAATCCCGTTTCGTCCAGAATCTGCAAATGGTCAAAGTTACCAATTTGAGATTCTTAGGCTTAAAGTCCCCATTAACTTGATTTTTGTCAACCGAAATTTTGGCAGCATTTCCCCTATAAATCTAACACTCCCGAGACTTAGCTCGGCTCAAAATACATCAACAACAACAGCCCACACATCATCAAACAACACAAATCATATTCAAACCATACTAACTTCAAAATTCTACCTTATTACATAAGTTGGCAACTTTTCATTCAAGCTTCAAAATTCCAAATCTATATCCACATTATTGTATTCATTCAATCATTCAAGATTATTCAATCACATCTCAAATAGGTTCCAAACCATATACAAACTTCCCAAAGTTCACTACTTTCCATACTTTGCTCAAAACGTCAAAAATTTACGACGAACATCCTAACTTTCATTGTTTCATTCCGAATTCATTAATATCAACCATAAGTCATATTTAGGGCCTTTAGTATCATAAATATACAATGATATACACAAATATACCAAAGGTATATACTTTCCGATAATGTTCCGAAATCCTTTTCCAACGCCAATTCAATTCATTAATCATTCATTTACGACATAAAGGTCACAACGACGCATTAAACAAACTAAACAAGATCAAATTCACATTCTTTCTCCCTCCTAGGGCTCACGGCCAAACACACCCTTCTCACACACACACGCCATGCACAAACACAACACCATTCCATAATCTTCATAAAACATCAACCACTATAACATATAAACCCATTTCATAACATAAAAACATAGAAATCTTACCTTTTTCTTGAAATTCCGACTTGCCGCAAACGCCGCTCTTTCACCAAACTAATTGTATCACGTCGGAGAGCGTCTTGTACTTGTTACAACTACAAGAAGGGCACGATTTTTAGATTAGAAACAAGGCTTGGGAATTTATTCTTTCTCTCTATTTCTTGTTCGGCCGAATGGGGTTTTTTTGAGCCAAGGGAATGAATTGTGATTTTCTTGATAATTTCTAAGTGTAGCATTGATATATATCCATAACAAGGGGTCATGTGCAAATCACATGACCATTAAAATGGGCTTGGGCCATGCCAATGGCCGGCCACCCCATCAAGCTTTGGGCCTCATTTTTGTTGTCCAATTCTTGGCCCAATTCATAAAAGTCCCGTTTTGTAATTCCCGAAACTAATTTTCGAAATTCCAAATTTATCCTCGGCCTTCCCCGATGTCTTAACATTAATGATCCCATAACCAACATAGTCATATTTACTAAAATCAAAATATTTCCTCATAAGGCACAAATCTTAATTATTCTCGATTTCCACTTATACGAAAACACGGGACATAACAGCATATTGTGGAAGCCGATGGTATTCGAGTGGATAGTCAAAAATTGAGGCCGTGAAGACTTGGCCAAGGCCCACAACTCCTACGGAGGTTCATAGCTTTCTGGGCTTAGCAGGTTATTACAGGAGGTTCGTTGAAGGTTTTTCTTCTATATCTGCACCACTCACAAAGTTGACTTAGAAATCGGCAAAGTTTCAGTAGACAGATGCTAGCGAACGTAGTTTCCAAGAGTTAAAGGGTAGATTGACTTCTGCCCCAGTTCTGACACTTCCAGAGGGATTGGAAGGATATGTCATTTATTGCGATGCTTCAGGTGTTGGGCTAGGATGTGTATTGATGCAACATGGCCAATTGCGTATGCTTCAAGGCAATTACAAAAACATGAGCAGAATTACCCTACCCATGATCTAGAATTGGCCGCGGTGGTTCATGCATTAAAGATATGGAGACATTATTTATATGGTGTCCACATAGATATCTATACAGATCATAAGAGTCTTCAATACATCTTCAAGCAGAAAGAGTTGAATTTGCGACAACGACGATGGTTAGAATTGCTGAAGGACTATGATGTTGATACTTTATATCACCCCGGAAAAGCAAATATTGGGGCTGATGCTCTTAGCCGTATGTAGATGGGAAGTCTAAGTGATGTACGACCGGAGAAGAGAAAAATGGACCTTGAGCTCCAGCAGCTAGCCAGCCTAGGAGTCCGCGTAGTGGACTCAGATAGAAAGGGAACTACTATTCAAAATTCTGCAGTCTCGTCGCTAGTAGCAGAGGTGAAGGAGCTACAGTATGAGGATCCCATGCTAATGCAGTACAGAGATACACTCCCTCAGAAAGAGGAGTCATCATTTGACATTTCAGGAGACGGAGTTCTCCGGTGTAGAGGAAGATTATGTGTTCCCGATGTAGCAAGTTTACGCCACAAGATTTTGAGAGAAGCTCATTGTTCCCATTTTTCTATTCACCCTGGAGCGACGAAGATGTATCATGACCTTAAGTCTATATATTGGTGGAATGGGATGAAGAAAGATATAGCGGAGTTTGTAGCTCAATTTCCAAATTGTCAACAAGTGAAAATCGAGCACCAAAAGCCGGGTGGATTGTTGCAAGCTATAGAAATCCCAACTTGGAAGTGGGAAGTGATTAACATGGACTTTGTTTCAGGGTTACCTCGTTCACGACGTAAATATGATTCCATAAGGGTGATTGTGGATAGAATCACCAAGTCAGCTCATTTCTTACCGATCAGAATGACCTATGTGGCAGAAGATTATGCAAGGCTTTTGTCACGACCCAACTAGGAGCCGCGACAGGTACCCGATACTACTATACCGAGTACCTCTTATTTCGTATCTTATTCTTATTACTGAATGGGTCGTATGAACGATACCGTCATTTCTTTACTCAACACCATCATTAATAGCATACTCGTAAACTAGTGGCAATAAACTTTACTAACATATTATACAGCGACAAGGACAAACAAGGTTGTGAAACATCTGACTGTACATATCTGTCTACGAGCCTCTAAACAAGATACATATAATCACAAGGGGGGCCGGGTTCTGCCGTGCCCGAATATGTACACAAAAGTAGTACCAATGAACTGAAGCTCCGGAACAACTGGAGCGCTCTCAATGTACCGCTGATGGAGCTCCTAGGAATCGAACCCGTCTACCTGCTTACCTGCATGGCATGAAACGCAGCGTCCACAAGAAGGGACGTCAGTACGAGTAATGTATCGAGTATGTAAGGCATGAAAAGTAGCATAATAAGGAACATAAAGTATGAATAATAATATCATGGGATCATAGAACATATAGTGAGATAAGAGAGTAACCTGTACATGTCAGTTCCTTTTAGGACGGATGCCATGCATGCTTATCTTTCCTTTGAAAACACTTCTTTTTCATATACATAGAAAATAGAATATGTCATAGCGCCGAGCAACGTCGGCTCCCCCACATATGTCCCCCATCCGGGATGATAAATTACGCCAACTGACCAGGTGGCAATGCGTCTATAGTGCAACATATGGCCCTTTCCCCCATATCTCCCATATACATATACATATATCATATAAGCAGCATGCATGAGAGCCCAAAGAAAGTCATGTATCCATCGGAGTGACGTAAGGTCGGTAACCTGCGATTACATTATGGAATAACCATGGCCACTTTGTCTCACCTTGAACGAACAATTATTATAAGATGAGACGAGCAACGAATAACAGCATACATAAACCGACCCTGAAGGCTCAGAAACAAATTTCAGGTCAATCCGATTTAGTATAAGAAAGTTATGAGCGTTTGAAGTACAGAACCTTTTACGAACATTTCAGAAGTCATTTTTGGAAAATCATTCTTATCATAATCATCATAGAAATATTCTCATCTTTGACATCATCATTGTCATCGTGAAACATATCCATCGTTATGGTCATAAAAACTTACAAAATCATAAACCTCTGTTTTGATAGAGTACGGGCACTTTGGAAAAAACATTTACGAGTTATCGGGAAGAGAATCATGCCTTGGAATCATAAATATCTACCTTTTGAAAACAAGGAACTATGGAAGCAATTATGAAATCATAACATCGGAATCATGCCTTGAAAGAAAGGGATGAGCCTTAACATACCTGCTCCACGTCCTATTTGCTACGCTTACTTATCCAAGCTTGCTAGTCTACATTCAAAAGAATTTACACAATTATTAGATTCGTCGTCATACACTTGCCTTAGTTTCTCAAATAAATTCACTTATGATCTGCCGAAATTTTGGCAGCATTTCCCCTGTAAATACGCCATCCCCGAGAATCTAACTCGGCCAATTTTATCAACAACAATCCGAGAATTCAACTCGGCCAAATTATCAACAACAATACATATCACCATACTAACAACTTTAACAATTTATCCAAAATACATTCTAACATTGGCAATCCTTGCCACACAATTCATCGGCACTTCATTTGTATTTAATTCAATCACATATAATCAAGCCAATACCAATGATACTACATTCAAGTATTAATCCGAAATCATTCCAACACGATTCAAGAATACTTCAAACAATTCACATAACATTCCAAACAACCCAATCGACATACTACTTCCCCCGAGACCTTCCAACTTCAATAAAAGCAATAACAACCTAATTCCTTCTTTCAAATTCAATCACAACAACCCAACAATTTACACACTAACAACATTATCTTCCATAAATACAAGAAGACTATTTTCAAATCACATTAACCCCTAAAACAAACTCTCCAACCATCACAACTTCACTAGAATCATCCAACTTTCATTATCAACATAGCATCCACAACAACAACAACAAAACACTAGATAAAATAATTAAATCATTATTCCTACACACACACATATGTGCACGGCCACAACATGTTTCCATATTTCCATGAATTTCATCCACTTTTACATACTACAACATACATAATCATCCATAACATATAAGAAAAGGATTAAACCTTACCTTTTTCCTTGATTTCTCACTTGGCTAAGATTTGTAGCTTGCAAGAATATGTGCTTTTCTTGCTCCAATGACCACTTCACTTTGCTAAGGACCCTTCAATGGATTGTTTAGCTAGAAGAAAATAATTTTTGATGAATTTTTTTCCAAGGTTCTTGTTGGACTTGGTATGGCCGAATGGCCTTTGGGTTTTTCTCCTTTTTTTTTTTTTTTTTGTTTCTCTAAGGTTCTTGAAATTTCTATGGATCAAGATGAATAAGATGACTTAGTCATCTTTTTATTTTGTCCATTAAGCTTCTAGGTGGGCCTAAGCCCACTCCAATTGGACGACCCAAATGGCCCCTTTAATTCCAAGCCCATTTTTTTTTGTTTTGTTTTGCACTTCATGAATTTATATTTTTTCCAAATTCCAAATTTACCCTTAGTCTTCCTCCATATTTCCATGAGTCATATTGCGAATTTCCCTTTTTAACCTTAACCTTCTTAATACTTCCACTTCAAAATTTTTCATACACAACTTGTGTGCTAAACCAAAATCAAAATATAACCTCGTCCTTAACTTCCCGCGATTATCTTAAATTATCCGAACGTACAAAATGCGGGATATAACATCCAAATTATCCGAACGTACAAAATGCGGGATATAACATCCTCCCCCCCCCCCCCCCTTTAGAACATTCGTCCTCGAATGTTGAGCCGGCCTTATGGTGTATTATAATGCGTCGGGGGAGGTCTCCTTTATAGTTGTCACATACGACCACTTAAAATATCCGTTTTAGAAGCTTAGGTTGCCTGTAGGCCGTGGGCCGATTAACTTAGTTTCGCCAACATAGAACCAACCGATTGGTGACTTGCGCTTCTTGCCATACCCAGCCTCATATGGTGCTGTCTCAGTTGTCCTTTTTATATTTGTTGACCTCTCTAGGTATCTTCCGTATGTTCTCCCTATATCTGCCTCGTATTACACCCGTTGTCAATTTATTTCTACGTCCTTTCCTTCCTGCCCGTTCTTTATCTTTCATCCTGTTTTTTTTATAGTCGAACCCCTCAATCTTCACATGAATCTCTCATTCCACATCATGGGTTTTCTGCTCAACTGCTCATTGTCCTGATCCTTTTCTTTGATATTTCTGATACTTCGAAGTTCCTTACTCTCTACGTACTCACTTTCTTTCTGTTCCCGAATATTGCTGTATTAGGACTTTCCGGCCTTAACTAGTGTGGATCCAATATCAGTTTTATCCTGTAACATCTATACTTATGTCTTTCACTCTGTCTCTTGAATTCCATTCGGTTAGTGTCTTCTATATATCGCAACACTGGTTGCTGGGATTCACTTATCGATCAGTATAGTCACAATTGAGATGTCATATGCATATATATATTTACTACCATTTCACTTACAAACATTTCCAAATGCTATTCAAACTTACTTTGATCCCAGAGCTGTGTTGCGCTTTCTCCCTTTTCACCAGTCTAGTCCGTCTCAGCCTACGCGACCTCTATAAGGTTTCTAACCGCTCCACATACTCTAATTTCCTTCAGGTTGTCCTAATTTCACATTCGTCTCCAATATCTACATTTATGGAACTTTCAGTACACTTCCCAGGGGGGGTCACCCATCCTAAAATTGCTCTCACTCTAGCACGCTTAACCTCGAAACTTTAATGCATTTCGGTGTCTTAATGCTGGTATATGTCACGACCCAACCCCGTAGGCCGCGACTCGTGTCCGAGCAGGACACCTTACGTACCCAATAGCCCCAAACCAACATATAAATTAGATACGCATATATAAAAGCCAAATGGAGTCGCAAGCTATCGTACATAAGCAGATGTAGCGCACGAAAGCCGATAAGGCCGTCACAAAATACATATTCTCAGAACATATATACACAACCCACGTATGTGTCTACAGACCTCTACAAACAATACTAACAGAAACATAAGACGGGACAGGGCCCCGTCATACCCCTGAATAAACATATACATATGTGATAGAAAAGTCTATACCAAAATATGGCTCCGGACAAAGGAGCACTCCAAAACAGCAGAGCAGATATCCTAAGCGGGCGGATCTCTGAAGTGGGTATCTGTACCTGCGCGGCATGAAAACGCAGCCCCCGAAGAAAGGGGGTCAGTACGGAATATGTACTGAGTATGTAAAGCATGAAGTACAGTAAACAAAATCATAACCGGAACAGAAAGTACAGAAAATGAATGCAAAGTCCAGAATATCAAAATTCATACTTATAAAACATAAATAGTGTATACAGAAACATATATCAAATCCGGCCCCAATACGGGACTCGGTGAACAGAACGTGGCGCCACCCCATCACTGGCGCCACAACACATCATACTTCAGAGTAGGGAATAGCTCCGTAACATATCATAACATATCAGATGGCCATATATCATATCATATCATATCATATCACCAATATCAGAACATAGATGTACATGGCACATCATACTCCGGACCCATGTACATGTCATACCTGCCCCCTCACATCGAGGCACGGCGAACAATGCAGTGGAATACGCTTGATAACAAATCCTGGCCCGGGCTCAGTGAAAGAAGCATTGAGGCATCCACGAGCAGAGTAGTGAGAAACCAAATGCAGGGTAAAGTATAAAAACATTTACACAGAGTCAATCGAAGAACCCAAACAACAGATCATTAGAAAGACGTCAGACGATAATCGTAGTGCATACCTTTCGGATGTCACGGTGGATTATGTCAGAACAGAACTTCCGGATTCGTGGTACATATCAAAACATTTCATAGGACTTAATGGAATATTTCAAACAGTTGTCGTTTAGGAATTAGAAGAGCAGCCAAGCATTTGCTTTAGATATCGTTCGGAAACAATTCAATAGCACAATAGAAGTGGATTCGGAAATAGTGGGCCCGCCTCGGGTCAACCGAGGTGGCGAGCACAAATTATGTGTAATAAACTTTATGGAGTCGCTTATGAGGGTTTTATGGTAATCGGATTTTATTTACACAAGTTCTAGGTATTTAGTCAACTTTTCTAACCATTTGCAATAGAATTAGTTCAATTCCACTGAATGGAACAAGGACAAGTTTAGACGCAGGTTCCGAAGAGTAGAGTAGTCCCCGAGGTCCAAATTCAAACCTAATACATCTAGGACATGCCAAGAGAAGGAAAGGTGGAGCTTTACATACCTTTCTTGCCTTTTACGCTCGCCAAACCTCAAATCCCGTTTCGTCCGAAACCTACAAATGGTCACATCTACCAAATGTTACTATTAGGCTTTTGGCATCCAATCTTGAATTAGTACTTGTCTACCGAAATTTCGGCAGCACCTCCCTATAAATACGACACCCCGAGAATTCAACTCGGTCAAAATAATTCAACAACAACCCAACAACAACACCAACAACAACAACAATCACTACAAATCACAATATGTCACAATTAGACTTCTTTCCAACATAATGCAATAGCTTTCATTCCGACTTCGCATTTTCAAATCAATACCAACATGCTCATATTCATTACTAATCAAGATCACTACAATATAATTCGGAAACATTTCATATCATTTCTACAATATATTCACAAGATATACAAAATACACAAACTTTCCACCAAAACCATAATTCATCCGAAACCTCTAATTTTCGACATAAATATCCATAGCACATTTTCATCCTCCAATTTGATTAACAATAATCATAATTCGTGCCTTAACAATTTCATTTTTCATAATTACATAAATTTACCATAGAATCACAAAACTTCCCATAACAACTTACCAACCAATCTTTCATGCTAATATGGACTAGCATCCTTCTAAATTCGCCAACCAACATAACAATTCACATATAGCTATTTCATAATTTTTATTTCCGTAATGAAGTCAAAATTAATACTAACAACATCAATAGCAACATCCTCCACATTCTACAAGTTAACTACATTTATTTTCATCCAAAATTCTCTTCAAATCTCATTCCATAATTCACAATACCAACGGACGAATTTATATCGCTATTTTTCCCGTTCTAATCCGTTAAAACTTTAAATAATCTTGTTAGCAATGAAAAGGAGCCTTATCCATACCTTAAGAATTCAGCCACCACGTTATCACCCTCCTCCTTGGTTGATTTTTACCTCAAATTGAAGACAACGAGACATACAACACTTTTGTCTTCATGGGCTTCGGGATTCGGGGCTCGGATTTTGATCAAAATTGATTTTTCTGCTTTCCAATGCTCTTTTCTCTCTCTCTCCAGAACTTTCTGGTCTTCTTTGTATGAATAATGAGGAGAAAGACCTGAAATTTCATTTAAAAGGGTGTGGGTAATGGGCCTAACCCGGTTGGGCCCGAGTTGGGCCTAGCCCACTGACCTTTCGACCTTAAAACGTCCATATCTCCTTGTACCAACGTCACCTGGGAACCCACGACCTATGGTTTGAAAGCTAATTCAATTATCTACAACTTCTATTTCTTGGTAATCTTCCAAATTCCAAACTTATAATACCGTCGTTGCCCCTCCAAGTCAGGTCACCCAAAAACGTTTTCTTAAAAATATTCGTTTGGAGGGCTTCCACTTTGATTTGGCCCAAGGGTCCTTCATGAGTTGTGTTTAACTTTACATATGTGATTCATATAACTTGTCACATGTTCCAAAAAAATATCGATGTGTGGGCCCCACCTCAGCAAATAATCCGACGTTAAAAAATAAGGGATATAACAGTATATTTGCATCCAGAGCAGGTTGGGGTCTTGAAAACTTCCGAAACATTCCCGTAACACATCTCTCCTTTAACAATTACTATTTTAGCCTTCGTAATCCCCAATACTCACCTCTTACCTATGCGTACGACTACCTTTCATCCTGGATTTCCAGATTCCCAATAGTGGCGAAAGCACCATGGTCGCCAATAGGCATAGACATCCCAAACCGTTTGATTTGGCTCGGGTTTCACCCAAAATGTTCAGCAATATAAGACGCGATATATGACAACGTAGAACCGGAATCAATCGATGCATATTCATTATAGGAGAATGTTGATAATATACCTGGGACGATATCTAGGGATGACTCCAGATCCTGCCGGCCAGCTAGCTTATAGGTATGATGCTGGGGTCCACTCGAACTAGGCATTCCTTCTCGGTCTCTATCACCGTCTACTGATATGTGCGACTTTTGCACCGGAAGGCGCACCAATGATGGAGAGTCAACTGTTGTTCCCGTGGGCTGAACCCTACCTCTGCTACGTCGAGATGGGCAGTCGCGCATAAAATGACTTGACCTAGCACAGGAATAACAAACACCCAAACCCAAGCGACACGGCCCCGCATGTAATCTACGATACTGAGGGCATCGCGGTACAAGTGGTCTCCTCTGACTAAACTCACTGCTATACAGGGAACCCAAAACTCCATAGCCCTGACCTGATCCGAGATAAGTGGGTCTATTAAACCTGGGTCCAGGAAACTGTAGAGGCACACTTGTTATTGAACGAACTGGGTGCCCACAGCACTGCTGCCTTGCGGTACCTCTGAAACCATGATCAAACCTTGAAGATCCGGTCCTCTTCCTGTGACCCCTATCACCAGGACCCACACCCTACTGTTGAGCTTGAGCAGCTACTAGTTGAGTTAGCAAAAGGATAGCCTGTCTCATCTCCTGAATTGGAGCATCAGATGGGGGAGCTGGGGGTGCTGGAGCTGGAGTGGAAATCCCTTCTTGCTCCCCTAATATCGGCGGAGTGCGAGCAGCACGAGATGGAGCCTCATTATGGGATTCACCTTCTTCAATATTTACCAGTGACTCCCGTTCAGTCCGCCTTTCTACTGCCATCTTGCCCTTCTCGGCGGCCGTTGCTTTCATCTTCTCAGACATCGCTGAAAATGTAACACTAGATTAGGAAGAAGGAAAACCTCTTATTATAGCTCTATCGCACGATCTAGAGTACAAAGAAGGTCAGATTTCCTAAATGCCCTACAGCCCCCTGTTTGTAAGTGTGGCGCGCTTCACACCCATAAATAGGACTCTACTGGACACGAGCTCGTAGACAACCCCTAGGACGAACTGCTCTGATACCACTTTTGTCACGACCCAACTAGGAGCCGCGACGGGTACCCGATACTACTATACCGAGTACCTCTTATTTCGTATCTTATTCTTATTACTGAATGGGCCGTATGAACGATACCATCATTTCTTTACTCAACACCATCATTAATAGTATACTCGTAAACTAGTGGCAATAAACTTTACTAACATATTATACAGCGACAAGGACAAACAAGGTTGTGAAACATCTGACTGTACATATATGTCTACGAGCCTCTAAACAAGATACATATAATCACAAGGGGGGCCGGGTTCTGCCGTGCCCGAATATGTACACAAAAGTAGTACCAAAGAACTGAAGCTTCGGAACAACTGGAGCGCTCTCAATGTACCGCTGATGGAGCTCCTAGGAATCGAACCCGTCTACCTGCTTACCTGCGTGGCATGAAACGCAGCGTCCACAAGAAGGGACGTCAGTACGAGTAATGTACCGAGTATGTAAGGCATGAAAAGTAGCATAATAAGGAACATAAAGTATGAATAATAATATCATGGGATCATAGAGCATATAGTGAGATAAGAGAGTAACCTGTAAATGTGAGTGCCTTTTAGGACGGATGCCATGCATGCTGTTATATACCGCATTTTGCGCATTTGGATAATTTAAGATAATTGCGGGGAGATGACAAGCAAGGCCTTATTTTTTTTATTTCTTTTGGCATACAAGTTGTTATGAAAATTTTGAAGTGGGAATATTAAGAAAGGTCAAGGGCATAAAGGGAAATTCGCAATATGACTCCTGGAATTATGGAGGAAGACGAAGGGCAAATTTGGAAATTGGAAAAATTAAAATTTGTCATGAAGTACAAAAAGAATGGGCTTATGTTTTGGGCCATGTTGGCCTTCCCACTTGGAGTGGGCTTAGCCCACTTTGGATCTTAATGGATAAATAAAAAGATGACTTAGTCATCTTATTTCCAACACCTTCTAGACATTTCAAGAAAACAAAAGAACAAGAAAAACAAGAGAAAGCTCCAAGGCCATTTCGGCCAAGTGCAAAAACCAACAAGAACATTGACAAAAATTCCTTCAAAAATCATTTTCTACCAAGTGGAGGGTCCTTAACAAAGTAGAGTTGTTATTGAAGCAAGAAAAACACAAATTCATAAGTTGGAAAATCAAGCAAGTTGGAGAATTAAAGAAAAAGGTAAGGTTTAATCCTTTCTTATATGCTATGGATGATTTTGTGTGTTGTAGCATGTAAAAGTGGATGAAGTTCATGGAAGAGAAAATCCATGTTGTGGCCGTGAGGTGTGATATATATGTGTGTGTATGAATCATGTTTTAATTATTCTATCTAGTGTTTGGTTGTTATTGTTGTGGATGCTATGTTGATAATGGAAGTTGAATGATTTTGGAGAGGTTGTAGTTGTGTGTGCATGATGTTAGCCGTGTAGTTGTGGTGTGGTGTGGAGGAAGATGAGTTAATTTTATTTAGTATATTGATTGTTGTTGTGTGGATTCTATATTGCTAACAAAAGCCTAATGAGCTTAGTGAAGTATTAGTAGTTGGAGGCTTGTCTTGGAAGATTATGTAAATTGAATATTATGTTCTTACATGTATGGAAGGTAATGATATTAATATGGTGTTGTTGGAATGTATATTATTAGGTTGTTATTGTTTTACTGGAGTTGGAAGGTTTTGTAGGAAGTAGTAAATTGATTAAGTTGTTATAATGTATCTTGGATTGAATATGGAAATTGTTAGTATGGTTATTGATATTATGTTGATAGTTTGGCCGGGTTGAATTCCTGGATTGTTGTTGATTAAAAATTGACTGAGTTGAACTTTGGGGATGGTGTATTTACAGGGGAAGTGCTGCCGAAATTTCGGTAGCCAAGTATTATCTTAAGATTTCAATTCTAAATGCTCTAATCAAGTTTGGTAAATGTGACCAATTTGTAGATTTTGGCGGATTTGCAACTTGAATTTGGAATAGCATAAGGAGCGGAAAGAGGTATGTAAGGCTTCACCCATCCTTCTACGGCATGTCTTAGACGTAATAGGTCGGATACGAGCCTCGGGGACAACTCTATTCTCCGGAATCCGCACCTAAAGTTTTCCCTTTTTCATTTAGTAGAATTGAATTAAAAATCGTGTGAAATGTTGGAAAAACATCCTAAACCTCTAGAACTTGCATAAATAAGACCCGACTACCTTGAAACCCTCACAAGTAACGCCATGGCATGTAACATATGAAAATGGTGTACGCTACCTCATTTGGCCCGAGGTGGGCCCATTGTTCCCGGATTTTCCCTATTGCTCCGTTTGACTCATTTTTGATAAAATCCAAAGGAAGCTTTTGATCCTTGTTCCAATTATCAAACGATAAGTACTGTACTATTTTTAATGGAAATATGTCTATGATGACCATGATAACGATGATGCTAAGGAAGAGAATACGTCTATGATAAGTATGACAAGAATGATTCCATGACTAAGATTCTTAAGCTAAGGACCCAATATGAATATGAAAGTATCAAACTAGTTCTTGATTTCAATTCTATTCCTTGGTTATGACACCATCCTCTAAAGATTCCAAAGCCGATGAATTGATTTCTATGACATCCATGATTTCATTCTATGTTTCTTTCAACACCATTCTCCGTTGATAGTCTCGCCTTAAAATACTCATTCCTTCAAGGTGAGACAAGGCGATCACGATTGTTCCATAATGTAATCGGAGGTCACCGACCTTATGTCACTCTGATGGTTACATGATTTTCTTTGGGCTTTCCTGCATGCTTATATGACATATGTATGTGAGATATGAATATGTACATGGGGGATGGGAAGGGAAACATGTTTCATTGCCACCTGGTCAGCTGGCTTATCATCCCGGACGCGGGATGCCCGGACGCGGGATATATGGGCGAGCCGATGTATTTCGGTGCTATGTGGGCGAGCCGACATTGTGCAGTGCTATGCTATGTACTGCTATGCTATGACACGATATGATATGACATGATCTCATATGATTTGATACGATATGATATGATATGATATGATATGATAAGACATGACATAATATAAGTTCTATTTTCTATGTCTATGAAAAAGAAATGTTTTCCAAAGACAGACAAGCATGCATGGTATCTGGCCTGAAAGGGCATTCCTATGTACAAGTTACTTTCTTATTTCATTATATGTCCTATGATCCCATGATATTGTTATTCAAGCTCTATGGTTCGGCTTGCATTATTTTTCCATGCCTTACATACTCGGTACACTATTCGTACTGACGTCCCTTCTTGTGGACGCTGCGTTTCATGCCGCGCAGGTCAGCAGGTAGACAGGCTTTACTCCTAGGAGCTTCATCAGCATTACTATAGCGGCGCTCCAGTTGTCTCGGAGCCTCAGTTCCTTGGTACTATTTTGTGTATATATTCGGGCACGGCAGTACTCGGCCATTCTTATGTATATGTGTACTATGTTTAGAGGCTCGTAGAAAGATATGTACAGTTAGATATTTTGTACTCTTGAGGGTCCTCGTCGCTGTATAATGTACTAGCAAAGTTTAATTGCCTATGTTTATAATTATGCTACTGATGTTAATAGTAAGCAACGGAAAAAAAAGGGATATGGTATAGTGCATACGACCCACTTAGTGATAAGAATACGATACGAGATAAGGGGTGCTCGGTACAAGTATTGGGTACCCGTCGCGGCCCTAGTTGGGTCGTGACAGAAGTGGTATCAGAGCAGTTTGTCCTAGGGGTTTGTCTACGAGCCGTGTCCAGTAGAGTCCTGTTTATGGGTGTGTAGCGCGCCACACTTATAAGCAAGAGGCTGCAGGGCATTTAGGAAATATGACCTTCTTTGTACTCTAGATCGTGCAATAGAGCTATGTTACCAGGCTTCCTTGTTCTTTTCTTAATTCTATGTTACGGTTTCAGTAATGCCGAAGAAGAGGAAGACTACGGCGGCCCAGAAGGGCAAGTTGGCGGCTGGAAGCAGAGTTGAACGGGAGCTAGAAGAAGACGAGTCCTATAATGAAGCTCCCCCTCAGACTCCTCCTGTTTCCCCTGTATCAGCCGAGCAGGAAAGAGTTCCAGCTCCAGCCCCAGCACCTCTAGTTCCACCGCCAGCAGCTCCGGGCCAGCAGATGACAGAGGCCATCCAGTTATTGACTCAGCTAGTTGCCGCACAGGTTCAGCGGCAAGATGTAGACCTGGGAGACAGGGTGGTGAGTGCAAGGGCTCGTGACTTTATTTCCCTGAAACCTCTGGAGTTTTATGGATCGAAACCGGAGGAGGACCCGCAGAGCTTTATAGACGAGATGCTGAGGACACTGAGAATCATACATGCTTCGGATACAGAGTCGGTGGAATTGGCTTCATACAGATTGCGGGATATAGCAGTTCTGTGGTATAGTAGTTGGATATCTTCGAGGGGAGAAAATGCCCCTCCCCCGGTTTGGCAGGAATTTACTGAGGCATTTCTGCGACATTTCTTACCGCCGGAAGTTCGACGGGCTCGAGCCGATATGTTCTTGAACCTTAGACAGGGAAATATGAGCGTTCGAGAATACAGTCTTCGTTTTAACTCGTTGGCCAGGTATGCCCCAGCCATGATAGCTAATATGGGAGATCACGTGCACCAGTTTGTGAGTGGGCTGGGGCCACATTTAGTTAAGGAGTGCTTGACAGCTTCACTCCAGGACGGGATGACTATTACCCGTATCCAGGCCCATGCTCCAAACTTGGAGGAACAGTATCAGTTACGGAGAGAGGAGCGCTATTCGGATAGGGGTTCCAGAAAAAAGGGCAGATCCTCCGGGACTAGAAGCGAGTATAGAGGGGGACAGGCACAGGAACAATCTAGATATTCAGGCCAATCAGCGGCCAGTGCACCTCCTCGATTTGCGGATAGGGGATTTGATCGTTCTACTTATTCAGGACAAGATCAGAGTGCCAGAGCTTCGAGGTCCCAGTATAGAGCTGAATCTAACAGGACGGGGCAACCCCCACTACGGTGTGCTCGGTGTGGCAGGCCACACTCTGGACAGTGTTACCGGGATACTGGTGCATGTTTTTCCTGCGGTCGGACTGATCATTTGATGCGTGATTGCCCGCTAAGGAATGAGGGAAGCAGAACCCAGCCCGCCGGATCAGCGGTTGGTTCATCGTCGACCGTGCGCCCTCCTGGACAGACTTCCCAAGCTCCAGCAAGCCGTGGCCGAGGCAGAGGAGGAGCAGGACCCAGTTCAGCCGGCCCTCCGCACCGCATATATGCATTGGCAGGACGGCAGGATTCTGAACCTTCCGCAGACGCGGCCACGGGTACGTTATCGGCACTTTTCTATGATATGTATGTGTTAATAGATCTAGATTCCACTCTATCGTATACTGTTCTTTGTATTGCTGATCGTACTCAGAATTTGGAAATTTGGGACAAGAGTAGCTGTACTCATAGGTAAGGGGAGGATACTGGAGGTTACGAAGGCTAAAATGGTAATCAAAAGAAAAGGATGCGTTACGAGAGCGTTCCGGAAACGGTCAAGACCCCAACTTTCCCCATATTATGTAATATATTAATTGTGACTGTTAAGTCCCAGAAATGAAGTTGCGATACATAGAATATGCTAGCTGGATGAAATTCAAAAGACATGATGAAGGGTATACGTACGGATGTCACAGGGTAAGACCGATGCCGAACCCACACTAGTTAAGGCTAGAAAACCCTAATGCAGTGATATACGAGAACATATCTAGCCAGGGAATAGACGCAACAAACTCCGCGAAGAAGGAATTACAATTGTAAAAGAACGCGGAAGGCGACGATTATTTAAAGGGCATAGGCGTGTGTAGACCCTCTAAATAAAAGGGGGAGAGCATGTTAGACCTAAAATGGTCTATGACGATTCAAGATCCAATAAAGGAGGCTTATTAACGCAGGGCCAGCGTTAGGAGCTAACTCAAGTGACCTACGACATAAAGGTAACCTAAGCTTCTAAAATGGATATGTTAAGCGACATGTGAGATGTCTACGAAGGAGACCTCCCCGAAGAATTGTAATACACTATGAGGCTAGTTTAACATTCGAGGACGAATGTTCCAAGGGGGGAAGGATGTTATATCCCGCATTTTGCGCATTTGGATAATTTAAGATAATTGCGGGGAGATGACAAGCACGACCTTATTTTTTTTATTTTGTTTGGCATACAAGTTGTTATGAAAATTTTGAAGTGGGAATATTAAGAAAGGTCAAGGGCATAAAGGGAAATTCGCAATATGACTCGTGGAATTATGGAGGAAGACGAAAGGCAAATTTGGAAATTGGAAAAATTAAAATTTGTCATGAAGTACAAAAAAAATGGGCTTATGTTTTGGGCCATGTTGGCCTTCCCACTTGGAGTGGGCTTAGCCCACTTTGGATCTTAATGGATAAATAAAAAGATGACTTAGTCATCTTATTTCCAACAACTTCTAGACATTTCAAGAAAACAGAAGAACAAGAAAAGCAAGAGAAAGCTCCAAGGCCATTTCGGCAAAGTGCAAAAACCAACAAGAAAATTGACAAAAGTTCCTTCAAAAATCATTTTCTACCAAGTGGAGGGTCCTTAACAAAGTAAAGTTGTTATTGAAGGAAGAAAAACACAAATTCATAAGTTGGAAATTCAAGCAAGTTGGAGAATTAAAGAAAAAGGTAAGGTTTAATCCTTTCTTATATGTTATGGATGATTTTGTGTGTTGTAGCATGTAAAAGTGGATGAAGTTCATGGAAGAGAAAATCCATGTTGTGGCCGTGAGGTGTGATATATATGTGTGTGTATGAATCATGTTTTAATTATTCTATCTAGTGTTTGGTTGTTATTGTTGTGGATGCTATGTTGATAATGGAAGTTGAATGATTTTGGAGAGGTTGTAGTTGTGTGTGCATGATGTTAGCCGTGTAGTTGTGGTGTGGTGTGGAGGAAGATGAGTTAATTTTATTTAGTATATTGATTGTTGTTGTGTGGATTCTATATTGCTAACAAAAGCCTAATGAGCTTAGTGAAGTATTAGTAGTTGGAGGCTTGTCTTGGAAGATTATGTAAATTGAATATTATGTTCTTACATGTATGGAAGGTAATGATATTAATATGGTGTTGTTGGAATGTATATTATAAGGTTGTTATTGTTTTATTGGAGATGGAAGGTTTTGAAGGAAGTAGTAAATTGATTAAGTTGTTATAATGTATCTTGGATTGAATATGGAAATTGTAAGTATGGTTATTGATATTATGTTGATAGTTTGGCCGGGTTGAATTCCTGGATTGTTGTTGATTAAAAATTGACTGAGTTGAACTTTGGGGATGGTGTATTTACAGGGGAAGTGCCGCCGAAATTTCGGTAGCCAAGTATTATCTTAAGATTTCAATTCTAAATGCTCTAATCAAGTTTGTTAAATGTGACCAATTTGTAGATTTTGGCGGATTTGCAACTTGAATTTGGAATAACATAAGGAGCGGAAAGAGGTATGTAAGGCTTCACCCTTCCTTCTACGGAATGTCTTAGACGTAATAGGTCGGATACGAGCCTCGGGGACAACTCTATTCTCCGGAATCCGCACCTAAAGTTTCCCCTTTTTCATTCAGTAGAATTGAATTAAAAATCGTGTGAAATGTTGGAAAAACTTTCTAAACCTCTAGAACTTGCATAAATAAGACCCGACTACCTTGAAACCCTCACAAGTAATGCCATGACATGTAACATATGCAAATGGTGTACGCTACCTCATTCGGCCCGAGGTGGGCTCATTGTTCCCGAATTTTCCCTATTGCTCCGTTTGACTCATTTTGGAGTAGAATCAAAAGGAAGCTTTTGATCCTTGTTCCAATTATCAAACGATAAGTACTGTACTATTTTTAATGGAAATATGTCTATGATGACCATGATAACGATGATGCTAAGGAAGAGAATACGTCTATGATAAGTATGACAAGAATGATTCCATGACTAAGAGTCTTAAGCTAAGGACCCAATATGAATATGAAAGTATCAAACTAGTTCTTGATTTCAATTCTATTCCTTGGTTATGACACCATCCTCTAAAGATTCCAAAGCCGATGAATTGATTTCTATGACGTCCATGATTTCATTCTATGTTTCTTTCAACACTATTCTCCGTTGATAGTCTCGCCTTAAAATACTCGTTCCTTCAAGGTGAGAAAAGCCGATCATGATTGTTCCATAATGTAATCGGAGGTCACCGACCTTATGTCACTCTGATGGTTACATGATTTTCTTTGGGCTCTCCTGCATGCTTATATGACATATGTGTGTGAGATATGAATATGTACATGGGGGATGGGAAGGGAAACATGTTTCATTCCAACCTGGTCAGCTGGCTTATCATCCCGGACGCGGGATATATGGGCGAGCCGATGTATTTCGGTGCTATGTGGGCGAGCCGACATTGTTCGGTGCTATGCTATGTCCTGCTATACTATGACACGATATGATATGACATGATCTCATATGATTTGATGCGATATGATATGATATGATAAGACATGACATAATATAAGTTCTATTTTCTATGTCTATGAAAAAGAAATGTTTTCCAAAGACAGACAAGCATGCATGGTATCTGGCCTGAAAGGGCATTCCTATGTACAGGTTACTTTCTTATTTCATTATATGTCGTATGATCCCATGATATTGTTATTCAAGCTCTATGGTTCGGCTTGCATTATGTTTCCATGCCTTATATACTCGGTACACTATTCGTACCGACGTCCCTTCTTGTGGACGCTGCGTTTCATGCCGCGCAGGTCAGCAGGTAGACATGCTTGACTCCTATGAGCTTCATCAGCATTACTATAGCGGCGCTCCAGTTGTCTCGGAGCCTCAGTTCCTTGGTACTATTTTGTGTATATATTCGGGCACGGCAGCACTCGACCCTTCTTATGTATATGTGTACTATGTTTAGAGGCTCGTAGAAAGATATGTACAGTTAGATGTTTTGTACTCTTGAGGGTCCTCGTCGTTGTATAATGTACTAGCAAAGTTTAATTGCCTATGTTTATAATTATGCTACTGATGTTAATAGTAAGCAACGAAAAAAAAAGGGATATGGTATAGTGCATACGACCCACTTAGTGATAAGAATACGATACGAGACAGGGGGTGCTCGGTACAAGTATTGGGTACCCGTCGCGGCCCTAGTTGGGTCGTGACACATGCTTATCTTTCCTTTGAAAGCACTTCTTTTTCATATACATAGAAAATAGAACATGTCATAGCGTCGAGCAACGTCGGCTCCCCCACATATGTCCCGCGTCCGGGATGATAAATTACGCCAACTGACCAGGTGGCAATGCGTCTATAGCGCAACATATGACCCTTTTCCCCATATCCCCCATATACATGTACATATATATATATATATATATATATCATATAAGCAGCATGCATGAGAGCCCAAAGAAAGTCATGTATCCATCAGAGTGACGCAAGGTCGGTAACCTCCGATTACATTATGGAATAACCATGACCGCTTTGTCTCACCTTGAAGGAACAATTATTGTAAGATGAGACGAGCAACGAATAACATCATACATAAACCGACCCTGAAGGCTCAGAAACAAGTTTTAGGTCAATCCAATTTAGTATAAGAAAGTTATGAGCGTTTGAAGTACAGAACCTTTTACGAACATTTCAGAAGTCATTTTTGGAAAATCATTCTTATCATAGTCATCATAGAAATATTCTCATCTTTGACATCATTATTGTCATCGTGAAACATATCCATCGTTATGGTCATAAAAACTTACAAAATCATAAACCTCTGTTTTGATAGAGTACGGGCACTTTGGAAAAACCATTTACGAGTTATCGGGAAGAGAATCATGCCTTGGAATCATAAACATCTACCTTTTGAAAACAAGGAAATATGGATGCAATTATGAAATCATAACATCGGAATCATGCCTTGAAAGAAAGGGACGAGCCTTAACATACCCGCTCCACGTCCTATTAGCTACGCTTACTTATCCAAGCTTGCTAGTCTACATTCAAAAGAATTTACACAATTATTAGATTCGTCGTCATACACTTGCCTTAGTTTCTCAAATAAATTCACTTATGATCTGCCGAAATTTCGGCAGCATTTCCCCTGTAAATACGCCATCCCCGAGAATCTAACTCGGCCAATTTTATCAACAACAATCCGAGAATTCAACTCAGCCAAATTATCAACAACAATACCAATCACCATACTAACAAGTTTAACAATTTATCCAAAATACATTCTAACATTGGCAATCCTTGCCACACAATTCATCGACACTTCATTTGTATTCAATTCAATCACATATAATCAAGCCAATACCAATGATACCACATTCAAGTATTAATCCGAAATCATTCCAACACGATTCAAGAATACTTCAAACAATTCACATAACATTCCAAACAACCCAATCGACATACTACTTCCCCCGAGACCTTCCAACTTCAATAAAAACAATAACAACCTAATTCCTTCTTTCAAATTCAATCACAACAACCCAACAATTTACACACTAACAACATTATCTTCCATAAATACAAGAAGACTATTTTCAAATCACATTAACCCCTAAAACAAACTCTCCAACCATCACAACTTCACTAGAATCATCCAACTTTCATTATCAACATAGCATCCACAACAACAACAACCAAACACTAGATAAAATAATTAAATCATTATTCCTACACACACACATATGTGCACGGCCACAACATGTTTCCATATTTCCATGAATTTCATCCACTTTTACATACTACAACATAAATAATCATCCATAACATATAAGAAAAAGATTAAACCTTACCTTTTTCCTTGATTTCTCATTTGGCTAAGATTTGTAACTTGCAAGAACATGTGCTTTTCTTGCTCCAATGACCACTTCACTTTGCTAAGGACCCTTCAATGGATTGTTTAGCTAGAAGAAAATAATTTTTGATGAATTTTTTTCCAAGGTTCTTGTTGGACTTGGTATGGCCGAATGGCCTTTGGGTTTTTCTCCTTTTTTTTTTTTTTTTTTGTTTCTCTAAGGTTCTTGAAATTTCTATGGATCAAGATGAATAAGATGACTTAGTCATCTTTTTATTTTGTCCATTAAGCTTCTAGGTTGGCCTAAGCCCACTCCAATTGGACGGCCCAAATGGCCCCTTCAATTCCAAGCCCATTTTTTTTTGTTTTGTTTTGCACATCATGAAAATTTAATTTTTTTCCAAATTCCAAATTTGCCCTTAGTCTTCCTCCATATTTCCATGAGTCATATTGGGAATTTCCCTTTTTACCCTTAACCTTCTTAATACTTCCACTTCAAAAATTTTCATACACAACTTGTGTGCTAAACCAAAATCAAAATATAACCTCGTCCTTAACTTCCCGCGATTATCTTAAATTATCCGAACGTACAAAATGCGGGATATAACATCCAAATTATCCGAACGTACAAAATGCGGGATATAACATCCAAATTATCCGAACGTACAAAATGCGGGATATAACAGCTTTACCTTAAATAGATAGTGAGACTCCATGGCGTTCCGGTATCTATTATCACCGATAGTGGGACTCAGTTTATGGAAAAAATTTGGGAGTCTTTCCAAGAGGGTTTAGGGACTCGAGTCAGCCTTAGCACGGAATTTCATCCACAGACCGATGGGAAAGCTGAACGTACTATTCAGACTCTTGAGGACATGTTACGGGCATGTATGATAGACTTTGGAGGAAACTGGGATGACCATTTGCCACTCATTGAGTTTTCTTACAACAACAGTCATCATTCTAGTATTCAAATGGCACCGTATGAAGCTCTATATGGGCGGAAGTGTAGATCTCCAATTGGGTGGTTTGAAGCAGGAGAGACTAAATTGATAGGGCCAGACTTGGTTCAGCAAGCTATAGAGAAAGTTAAGCTCATACAAGATCGGTTGCTAGCGGCTCAAAGTCGTCAAAAGTCCTATGCGGATAATCGTCGAAGGGACTTAGAGTTCGAAGTGAAAGATTGGGTATTCTTGAAAGTTTCGCCAATGAAGGGCGTAATGAGATTTGGCAAAAAGGGGAAGCTTAGTCCCCGGTATATTGGGCTGTATGAGATTTTGCGAAAAATAGTCAAAGGCCTGAGTTAGACCTACCTCCGGAATTAGAGTCAGTCCATTCAGTATTTCACGTCTCGATGCTTCGAAAATGTGTTGGAGATCCTACTAGTCCCAGTAAATGATGTGCAAGTAACAGAGAGATTGACTTATGAAGAAGTGCCCATTGCCGTATTAGACAGGCAAGTACGGAGGCTGAGAAACAAGGAGGTGGCCTCAGTTAAGGTTCTATGGAGAGATAGCAAACGAGAGGAAATGATGTGGGAAGCGGAAGAAAGTATGCGGTCCAAATACCCACATTTATTTCAGCTCTTGGAAGAAGTCCAAGATGAGACGTCAAGATCCTAAGGTATGTATGCTTTCCGTTTATGCTTTTGGGTCGTGTGTGGCCAAACTTTGTATGCTATTGTGTTGTAGCTCTGTGTGGCATCGATATTATGGGTTGTTGTGGCAGGATGGTAATGTCTTATTATAGGGGAAACTCTAGCGAAATTTTTATAGAATCCCCGAAGACTTTAACATTCGAGGACGAATGTTCTTAAGGGGGAAGAATGTTACACCTCAGAAAATTTCCCATTGGAACGCAAGTAAATGAACCAGTGAGGTGTGCGAGTGCACGATGTCCCATGATTAAGAGATGACGTTTGATGACCTTAGGTGAGATTTCAAAGGTATCCGAGGCAAGACGAGAAAGTTGGCTAAGATAAGGCAAGGTATGAGGTGAGCAATGCATGCAAATGGATGTGAATGATTGGAATGAAAAGCCTAAGAAATATGAAAAGTTGCAGATTTGCAATCTGCCCAGTGGTCGTAAAGTGCAAATACGGACCGTAAAATAGTATACGGTCCGTAAACTAGCAGGTCGTAAATTGGCATGCAAGACTTCAACTTTCTGCCAGTCGAGGAAATGGTAAAATACGACCTGGAATACGGACCGTAAAGTGATTTGCGGCCCGTAAACCATGGTCGTAAATCACCATGGTTGCAGTCAGAGTTTCTGGTTCTGATATGGTTAAATATTCCCATGAAGGACGGGTCGTAAACCATGTTTACGACCACTATACACTTCAACACAGATTTTCAAGTTGTTAAATAAGGGGACCAAGGCTTATTTTATTTCACTTCAACATCACACCCCCTTCTCTCTAAAACATCTCTCTACATTTATTTCACAAGAGTTCAAAGATATTTAGTGATCAATAAGATAAAAACAAGTGAATCAAGAGTAAGGAAACCATCAAAGATCATCCAAGGCCAAGAAATCCAAATGGAGGAAAACTAGGGTTTTGCTCAAAGTGGAGTATTATCAACTAAAGCTTGTTCCTACAACATCTAAGGTAAGATTCATGATATTTCTATGATGTTTAAGGTATTGAAGAGTTGAAATACGTGGATTGTAGAAAATATGGTAAAATGGGTCATGAATGATGAATAGTGACATTTTGAGAAATAGTTTGAATTGAATTATGATTGTTGTTGAGTTGCGATATAAATGTGTTATAAACGACGTTAAGATCATGGAATAGACATTGTATATGAGTGGATGAGGTCGAAGGTTATAACCATGAATATGGGTGAACTAGGAGTAAATTAAGGAATGTGGATAATGTGAATGACTAATGGCCATTGTTATGATATTAATGAAGGTAGAAACGCTTACGTCGGAAGGGAACGCGCAAGTGTAGAATAGTGCGACGAAAAGGTATGTAAGGCTAACCCTTCTTTCATAAGGCATGGTTCTTTGGCCAAACTTCTAAATCCTCTATACGAGTATGTTGTCTCCAAATGATTGACCTTCCGGGCTTGTAAGCTCATGATTATTGATACGGCCCGATTGTACTAAGTTCCCCATGTGACGAGTAAGGCCATAAGATAGATGTAATGACAACGACGATTATAGTGATATTGATAGTAATGATAATAATAATGATGCTAAAGGTGCCTATGGGCTATTATACTTATGTGTGCCTATGAAGGGCTATAATGTGACCCCGAGCTAATGACGCCGGGTAGAATATATGTATATGTGTGTATATGATTACGTAATGCGCGTGCACGTCTGCAGATGGTATGGATAACCCTGACGCCTTGGTAGGGCCAGGTAGATGTAACCTTGAGCCTTGGTTGGCCAAGTATGTATGAGACACCGATCCTGCGTGGTCAGGTATGCTATGTAAATGCTATGTATCTATGTATATATGTGTATATGCTATGTATATGACATCATTAAGAGTACGAATATGTTATGTATATGAGATGTAAATGATTATGAGAATAATTAAGTACGGATACGGATGTATGTACGCGGGTACGCAATAGAGACGGAATACCTCTATGGATAGCAAGTAAGTGCCACGATGATGATATTATTGTCCTCCCTCCTATGCTACTTCATATGTTGTCTATTATGCTTTTATGTCGATGTTGATCATGCTTTACATACTCAGTACATTCTTCGTACTGACGTCCTTTTGTTTGTGGATGCTGCGTCATGCCCGCAGGTGCACAGGGAGACAGACTTGATCCATAGCTGCTTATTCAGAGGTTGCATAGCAGAGCTCTATTTTCTTCGGAGTCATAGCTTTTGGGTACTTATTCTTTTTTGTATATAATTATGGGCATAGCGGGGTCCTGTCCCGCTCATGTGTTATGTCATACTCTTCTTAGAGGCTCGTAGTCACGTGTATGTGGTTAGATATGTCTGGCCTTGTCGGCCTATATTTTGTATATCATTTTGTTGGCCTCGTCGGCCCATGTACATTGTTGTGGCATAAATGCCTATGATGATTAAAGATGTTGTTTTCCAATGGGACTAGCATGATGGATGCTTAGAAATGTATGATTAATGATGTGGCTCACCTTGATGCAAGCCTAAGTGTAAGCTAAGGGGTGCCCGGGTAGGGCGCTCGTCGCGGCACCCCTAGTCGGGTCGTGACAATGTACCCCATTTATGAGTAATCCTTCTATTCATGGGTCCAGTTGTCACACCCCACCCTTGGTAAGGCGTGATTGGCACCCGGCACCTTACAGGAACCGAGCGAACCAACTTATAACTTACATCCTTCGTGTCTCAAATGGAAACAATAAGATCAAGAGGCTAAATATGAACATAATATCATGCATAAGTAAATGTACAATAGACCCATGATGCCGACATTACTATTGTCACACTATGACTAAGCTGTACACAGGAACTGTCTGTAAAGCCTCTATGAACACGACTAAAGTATATAAGTCAGGACAGGGCCCCCGACATACCCTCTTGTCATAAAAGAACATGTGCACTCAGACTCGGCAATGCTCCAGGAAGAAGTGGAGCTCACCAATCAAAATTGGTACCTGAAGGCAGCCTACGATGAAAGATCCTCATCTCGTCTATCTACACCTGCGGGCATGAACGCAGCGTCCACAAGAAGGGACGTCAGTACGAGCAATGTACTGAGTATGTAAGGAATGAATAGTAGTATGATATCAGAATGAAGATAACATAAGATAAAGTAAGTAATTATACCTCGTACTCTTCTTAAGATCTCTATCATGTAAACTAGTCGTCTACAGGAAAAACATTTCATACACATCTATACACAACATACATACATATGTATTCGCATTCACTTACTATGCATACATCTGTAATATCCGTACTTAGCCCTTGCGGGACTCGATGTTATCCGTACTCGGCCCTTGCGGGACTCGATGTTATCCGTACTCGGCCCTTGCGGGACTCGATGTTATCCCTAACTGATCTGTGGGATGTAATGCATGCATACATACATATACATAAAAATACATAACTCAAATCAACATCTTCATTACCATTATCATTATCACTATATCCTTCCTTAGAAGATCAACTATCTTAAGGTGAAGTCGACGATGTCATGGGAGTCTCGAGAATCATGAACTTAGATAGCATTGAAAATAGAACCGTCATCGCTATCTCACCTCGAAAGAACAAGTATTATGAGGTGAGATCAATCACAAAGAATAGTCTCAAGATCATGAATAAGCTCAATAATATCATAAGGATCATGAGATTCATAGGATTCTAGAATTTGTGGAGGCAAGGATATTATGGATATGGCACAAAGGTTTATAACAAAAGAATCATGCCTTAGAAAGAAAGGGTTTAGCCTTAACAGACCTTTTTGGTCGCCTTAACTTTAACTACTCAACGCTTGTCCTCCCAGGCTCGTAAATTGATATTCAAGAAAATTTATGCTATTGTTAGACTCACCTTTATACGCTTGTCTTAGTCCTTCAAATAAATCTTTCTAGAATCTGCCGAAAATTCGGCAACATCTCCCCTATATTCTTTACCTCCTCCAAATACCAAAACAACTCCCAAACAATACCGACAACATCAACAACCATATCAATACAAATACATTCCATAAAAAATCCCACACGATGTTTCTCCAATATTCAAACCAACCATAACAACATCCATAATACCATAATCAAAGAATTATATTCAACTCTTTATGATTTTTCTCTTATGATTCTTTCCTTTCCAAGAATTGCTAAACCTTTATATCATCTTAATCATGTAAATAATAGCAAGAACATATCTTATAGTAGAAGAACTTCACTTTATTCACCCTTTCCAAGATCAAGTTCAACACCACCTTAAGATGAAACAAGAACAATTATCTTCCATAAATTTTCCTTGAGGTTTTAATGTTAATATTCTTTCTTGATGATTTAGAAAGGTTATGAAAGATTATGGAGTATCATGGAAGATTAGGGAAAATGATAGAAAGTCAAGGAAAGTTATAGAACTCTAAAGAGTTCTCTAAAAGAGTGGAGGATGAGAAAATGGTGAAATATCATGAAAATTAATGGGTTAGAGGGGTATTTATAGGTGTGGTAGCGGAACTGTAGCAGTTACTGTAGCACGCGTTTCTGCTCGGTCAGCTGAACTTGTAACGTCCATAATTTTCTACTCCGATATCATATGAACGAACGGTTTGTTGCTTTGAATACTAGAGTCGACGAACTTCATTTTAGGATTTTGGAACACCTTAAAACTCTTAATATACTAGGAGATATACCCTTCAAAGTTTACCCAAAATTCTGTCAAAAATTCTGTCAACTTTTTCCAATTTTTCGACAAATTTATTTTCTTTCGATTTGCTTGGTCCCGGAGTTTACCATAGCTTATTATATGAACGTAAACCGTCATGACCATAAAATTAGTTCATATAATATCATATATACTTGAAGGGAACTCCAGTATTCATACTTAGAACGTCCAACGCTTATAAATTTCCCCGTACGAACCTACGAGGTGTAACACCAGTCTTATGTAGCCAGTTCTGTGCATACAGTTTATTCATGCATTACATTAATTATATATTTATGTACATTGACCCGTGACTAGAAGGCGTTATATACGCGAATATTAGATATATGTAAAGTATGAGGCGAGATATAGGTGTTATATACGCATTACTACTATGATGATGATATTGATTATGGCCACAGAGGAGCCAATATGATATGACGAGATGCCATAGAGGTTTACAAGCGTTATATACGCACACATATCAGGCGTTATATACGCACACATATAGATGCACGACCATCATTGATAGGTATGAGCATGCATATTATGTGCCCACAGAGGCATTATCAATTACGCAGATTTATGCAGATTTAGGCAGATACTAGTTCATACAAGTACATGCAGTCAGTCATTTCAGTTTATGAGTTCAGATCTTATCCATGATTCTTATGTATATATGTTGTTCTTATGCCTTACATACTCGGTACATTATCCGTACTGACTCCCCGTTGCTCGGGAGGTTGCGTTCATGCCTGCAGGTACAGGGAGACAGAAAGGTGGTCCAGCTCAGTAGGACCTCTAGATCTAGCAGTGGTCAGTACGCTCCATTTGATTCGGATCTACAGTCAGTTTTGGGATGCCCCTTATTGGATGTGTATACATATGGGTATGACGGGGCCCTGTCCCATCATTTCTACAGCCTTTATTCCAGTAGAGGTCTGTAGACAGTTGTATCTAGTAGTCAGACGATGTAGCGTTGTCGGCTTCCATTATTTTGTGTACAGTATATATAGCAGCCTAGCTGGCTTGCAATGTTCTTCTGCATGTTATGTATATATATGCAGATTGTACAGAGTTCTGATATTTCTCTCTTATGCGATCAATTTATGCCATTTATGGGCTTTTGATGTTCAATATGTTTTACATACGTGTTTAGGGGTGTTTGGTCGCTAGAGGTCAGACTCCCGTCACGACTCATCGGTTTGGGTCGTGACAGAAGTGGTATCAGAGCAGTTTCGTCCTAGGATTGTCTACATACCGTGTCCAGTAGAGTTTTGTTTATGGGCGTGTTGTGCACCACACTTATAAATAGGAGGCTACAGGACATTTAGGATGATGTTATTCTTTCTCTCTTAGACTGTGCGATATAGCCCTGTGTTAAGCGTTCGCTTCTGATGAGTTGTTCTAATTTCAGCGATGTCCCACAAGAAAGTTACAGCTGCCCAGAAGAGCAAGAAAGCGATAGGTGAGGCCACTAGCCATACTTGGTAGGCCACGAGGGCCCATGATATCATTCAGAGTGAGGGGCTATCTGAGACATCGCATACCCCGCCTCCAGCACCAACCCCAGTTCCTCAGCCGGATACAGAGGGCCAGGATGTACGGGATGTCGTACTGTTGTTGACTAGATTAGTAGCTGCCCAGGCTCAGCGGCAGGGAGTCGATGTTGACTAGGCAGACAGGGCCAATAGTTATGACCTTCCTTGGGTTTGGTCCTCCTGAATTTTTTGTGGTAAAGCAAAATATAGTCCCCTGGATTTTATTAATGGTATGTAGAGGGATTTGAGGGTTATGCACGCGGATGAGGTTGAGGCAGTGGAGTTGGCTTCATATATACTCCGGGATATTTTGATACAGTGGTTTCAGGCATGGGAGTTATCTAGGGGAGAGAATGCCCCTCCAGCCGTGTGGAAAGAGTTCTCAGATGCTTTTCTTACCCATTATTTACCTCCAGAGGTCCGACGGGCCCGAGCAGATGAATTTCTACATATTGAGTAGGGCAGTATGAATGTTCAAGAATATTGTGTACACTTCGATTCCTTGGCTAGATATTCCCCAGCCATGGTGGCTGAGCTAGAGGATAGAGTTCATCGCTTTGTGGCTGGTCTAGGGCCGCACTTGATAGATGAGTGCAGGACTGCTGCACTACAGCCAGGCATGGACATCTCCCGTATACAGGCATATGCAAAGAATTTGGAGGATCGTAAACACCAGCGGAGGATAGAGCGTGAGCATGACCGGAGCCGTGGTAAGAGGGCTAGATCTTTTGATATGGTTGGTGAGTTTAGGGGAGGACAGAGACAACAGTATCCCAGGTATTCTTATCAGCTGGCAGTGAGTGCACCTTCACAGTTTCCTGGTCAGAGGTTTGATCGATCTTCTTATTTCGAAGCCGGCCAGAGTTCTAGAGAGTCAGGTTCTCAGTGCCGACCAGAGTTAGGCCAGATGAGGGCCCCTTTTCCACGATGTACCTAATGTGGCAAGTTGCATACAGGTCAGTGTCGGCTGGGTTCAGGTGTTTGCTATGCTTGTGGACAGCTAGGCCATAGGATGAGAGAGTGCTCGATCGGGGTTAGTTCTGGTATGGTTTAGCCTACAGGGTCTGTGGCTGGCTCATGTTCTGCAGTGCACCCATTAGGGCAAGTTTTTCTGAATTCAGCAGGGTGAGGTAGGGGGAGGGGTGGAGCATCCAGCTTGAACGGTCCTCAGCACCCCGTGTATGCATTGGCTGGTAGACATTACCGCGAGACGTCTCCCGACGTTGTTACAGGTATATTATCAGTTTCCTCCCATGATGTTTATGCACTGATTGATCTAGGTTCCACATTATCATATGTTACGCCCTTTGTTGCCGGCAGGTTTGGGATAGAGCCCGAGTTGATTAAACCTTTTGAGGTGTCTACGCCAGTTGGTGATCCGGTTATAGCTAGGCGGGTATACCGAGACTGTGTTGTTATATTTTGTGACCGCCATACCATAGAAAATCTAATTGAGTTAGATATGATTGATTTTGATGTTATTATGGGCATGGACTAGTTGGCTTCTTGTTATGCTAATGTGGATTGTAGAGCAAAGATTGTTCGATTCCAGTTTCCAGGTGAGCCAGTCCTAGATTGGAAGGGCAATGCTGCTTCACTTAGGGGTAGGTTTATTTCCTACCTTAAGGCAGAAAGAATGATCCGAAAAAGGTATATTTTTCACCAATTTTGAGTTCAAGATGTGCAAGAAGAGTCGCAGACTCTTCAGTCTGTTCCTGTGGTTAATGAGTTTCCAGAAGTGTTTCCAGACAAGCTTCCAGGCATTCCCCCAGAGAGGAAGGTTGATTTTACTATTAACCTATTGCCAGACACTCAGCCAATATCTATTTCTCTTTATAGGATGGCACTTGGGAAGTTGAAAGAATTGAAAGAGCAGTTGAAAGATTTGCTCGAGAAGGGCTTTATCAGGCCTAGTACATCACCGTGGGGAGCGCTGGTGTTATTTGAAAGAAAGAAGGATGGCTCTTTGCGAATGTGTATTTATTATAGGGAATTGAATAGAGTGACTGTAAAGAATAAGTATCCGCTCTCGAGGATCGATGATTTATTCGATCAGTTGCAAGGCACTAAATATTTCTCGAAGATAGACTTGATCAGGATATCACCAAGTCAGGGTCAAGGAAGAGGACATTCCGAAGACGGCATTCCGGACTAGGTATGACAACTATGAGTTTCGTGTTATGTCGTTCGGGCTGACTAACACCCCAGCCGTATTCATAGATTTGATGAATCGCGCATTCAGGCTCTTTCTAGATTTGTTCGCGATTGTGTTCATAGATGATATTTTGGTTTATTCGCCGTCAGAGGCCGATCATGTAGAACATCTACGGACAGTGCTTGGAATTCTTCGAGGTAAAGAGTAGTATGCCGAGTTTTCTAAGTGTGAGTTCTGGTTGAATCTGTGGCTTTTCTGGGCCACATTATTTCAGAGGAAGGCATTAGAGTGGATGCCCAGAAGAGTGAGGCTATGAAGAATTGGCCAAGGCCCACGACACTAACGGAGATACGTAGTTTCTTGGGCTTGGCAGGTTATTATAGAAGGTTAGTAGAAGTATTTTCCTCTCTTTCAGCCCTATTGACTAAATTAACTCATAAATTAGCTAAGTTCCAATGGACAGATGTTTATGAGCAGAGTTTTCAGACATTGAAGGATAAGTTAACTTCAACACTAGTTTTGACACTTCCAGAAGGTGCAGATGGCTATGTGGTTTATTGTGATGCTTCAGGTGTTGGGTTGGGCTGTGTGTTGATGTAACACGATAACGTTGTCGTATATGCTTCTTGATAGGTGACGAAGCATGAGAAGAATTATCCTACCCATGACCTTGAGTTAGCGGCAGTGATTCATGCCTTGAAGATATGGAGGCACTACTTATACGGTGTCCATGTTGATATCTATACTGATCATAAGAGTCTCCAATACATCTTTAAGCAGAAGGACTTGAACTTGCATCAGAGGCGATGGTTGGAGAGGTTAAAAGACTATGATGTGGATATTTTGAACCATCTCGGGAAGGCTAATGCGGTAGCCGATGCCCTCAGTCGTAAATCTATGGGTAGCCTGTCACACGTGCCGCCAGAGAGAAGAGAAATGGTTCGTGAGGTTCATAGATTAGCTAGCCTCGGAGTTCGATTGATAGATTCAGGGGATGCAGGAGTTACTGTTCAAGACATAGCGGTATCATCCTTGGTGGTAGAGATAAAGGAGCGTCAGTATGAGGATCCTATTTTAGTTCATTACCGAGATACAACACCTTAGAAAGAAAAGACACCCTTTGTGATTACAGGTGATGGAGTGCTCAGGTATCGAGGCAGATTATGCGTCCCTAATGTTGCAGGGCTCCGTCAGCAGGTTATGGGAGAGGCACATTACTCCCAGTATTCTATTCATCCAGGCTCAACGAAGATGTACCATGATCTCAAGGAAGTTTATTGGTGGGATAGTATGAAGATACATATAGCAGAATTTGTCGCTCAGTGTCCAAATTGTCAGCAGGTCAAAATAGAGCATCAGAAGCCCAGAGGTTCATTGCAGGCTATGGAGATTCTGACATGGCAGTGGGAGGTAATTAATATGGATTTCATTACTGGTTTGCCCCGTACTCCGCAGAAGTATGATTCCATATGGGTTGTAGTTGATAGGCTTACAAATTCGGCCCACTTTCTGCCTGTCAGAACTACTTATACAACCGAGGATTATGTAAAGCTTTACCTTAAGGAGATTGTACGACTTCATGGTGTTCCTTCAGCCATTATTTCAGATAGAGGAGCACAGTTCGCAGCCAAATTCTATAAATCTTTTCAGCAAGGGTTGGGGACTCAAGTGAGCCTTATACTGCATTTCACTCCCAGATAGATGGACAAGCAGAGCGCACTATACAGATCCTTGAGGATATGCTTAGAGCTTGTGTACTTGACTTTCAAGGCAGTTGGATGATCATTTTCCTCTTATCGAGTTTTCATATAACAACAGTTACCATTCCAGTATTCAGATAGCTCCTTATGAGGCCTTATATGGGCAGAGATGTAGATCGCCCATAGGGTGGTTCGATGTCGGGGAGAATCAGTTAGTAGGCCCAGACTTAATTCAGCAAGCAGTTGATAAAGTGAAAGTGATTAGAGAGAGGTTGCTAACAGCTCATAGCCGACAGAAATCCTATGCGGATAATCAGCGACATAAGCTAGAGTTCGAGATAGGCGACTGGGTGTTCCTAAAAGTTTCACCTATGAAGGGAGTGATGAGGTTTGGCAAGATGGGTAAGTTGAGCCCCCGATATATTAGGCCATATAAGGTCATTCGTCCAGTGGGCACGGTTGCATATGAGCTAGGATTGCCTTCTGAGTTAGAATCGGCACATTAAGTATTTCATGTATCAATGCTTCGTAAGTGTATCGGATATCCTTCGAGAGTGGTACCATGAATGACATTCTGGTGACCGAGCAGTTATCATATGAAAATGTTCCAGTGGCTATATTGGACAGACAGGTCCGTCGGCTGCGGACCAAGGATGTAGCCTCCGTTAAAGCCTTGTGGAGGAATAAGAATTTTGAGGAAGCGACTTTGGAAGTGGAAGAGGCAATGAAGACTGAGTACCCATATTTGTTCCCAACAGTACTGGAGGTTCGATCTGAGACATTATCACCCCTAGGTATTATTTCATTTCAGTTATCGTGATTGGTCGTGTGAGGCTATGGTATTGTGTGTTATGGTATGTGGCCCTGTGTGGCATTATTTTGGGTTGCTGCGTGCAGGAAGGATTGGTATAAGTACAACGGAAACTCTACCGAAATTTTTATAACCTAAAAATATTTGAACATTCGAGGACGAATGTTCCTGAGGGTGAAAGAATGTTACACCCCTCATGTTCGCTGTAGTAGAACTTATGGTTTCCTAGTCAGTTATGCCCTTAGAATAGAGACCCGAGCCTGAGTAGGAGGTAGAAAATGCCTTACCCCATGTACGAGGGTACCAACAGATATTCCTGGCAATTTATAGAGTCAGAAGTTGAACGAATAGAACCAACACAATCTGAATTGAATCAGAAACATCTGTAGGACACCAGCCATCGTCGACATGTTCGACGGACCGTCGACGTGCGGCATCGACAGGGTCCCGCAGCCTTGCATCTGCAGGCGCAGGTCGATGGAGCAAGTTGACGGGCCATCGACCCGCTCGTCTAACCGACCGCTATAGCCTTTTTGGCTTTCAATTATAAATAGGTGGTTCACGACCTTATTTCATATTTTACTCCTTTCCAAATAAGAATAAAACCTAATATATTCTCTCCCAATATTTTTCATCATATTAGTGAAGATTTGACAACATCCGGACCCCGTAAACCCGAGATTGTGAAGAAGAAGGTTGCTTCTAGGGTTTCTTCAAAGTTGTGAAGGTTAGGGAGTTGAAGTTGAAGTGATTCTTGGGATCCTTGACCCCCCCCCCCCCCCCAAGGTATGTAAACGATTTCTACCCTTATATTTAAGTTGGTTATCAAGAGTTTTAGTGATGATTAAGTTAAAAGAAGGTAATTGTGGAAATGTTAAGTTGATGAAGGGCAATGTAGTGATATAGGGTTATTTTAAGAGATGATTGGATACGGGTTTAGCTATATTTATATTTATATATATATATATATATATATATATATATATATATATATATATATATATATATATATATCTGTGTATGTGTGTATGTGTGTTGTCATTGTTGATGTGAGTATTGTAGTTGATGTGGGATCGACTGAGAAGTTGGATAGTTGTAAGCTTACAAAGGAAATTATTGTCTATAGTTCATTGAGCTATATACATATTTGAGGATGGTTAGTAAGCGAAGAAAATATCCTAATTAAGCCCTATGTTATCTCAATTATAGAATTGCAAGTTCGAGAGGTAAAAGTTGGACGATTGAGTATATTTTCAGGTATGTTAAGGTCATTCTTTTCTTATTTTGGCGTGATCCTATGATATGATCCAACAAGCGAGTAAGCGAGCTTCCATATTACTCTACTCTTAGAAGCATTAGAAGTACTTCAGTCTTTGATGTTCATGTACCCCATTTATGAGTAATCCTTTTGTTCATGGGTCCATTCTTATGTAGCAAGTTCTGTGCATACAATTTATTCATGCATTACATTCATTATATATTTATGTACATTGACCTGTAACTAGAGGGCGTTATATACGCCAATATTAGATATATGTAAAGTATGAGGAGATATATAGGCGTTATATACGTATAACTACTATGATGATGATATTGATTATGGCCACATAGGAGCCAATATGATATGATGAGATGCTATAGAGGCTTACAAGCGTTATATACGCACACATATCAAGCATTATATACACACACATATAGATGCACGAACATCATTGATAGGCATGAGCATGCATATTATGTGCCCACAGAGGCATTATCAGTTACGCAGATTTATGCAGATTTAGACAGATACTAGTTCATACAAGTACCTGCAGTCAATCATTCCAGTTTATGAGTTCTGACCTTATCCATGATTCTTATGTATATATGTCGTTGTTATGCCTTACATACTAGGTACATTATCCGTACTGACTCCCCGTTGCTCAGGGGGCTGCGTTCATGCCCGCAGGTACAGGGAGACAGACAGGTGGTCCAGCTCAGTAGGACCTCTAGATCTAGCAATGGTCAGTACGCTCCATTTTATCCGGAGCTACAGTTAGTTTTGGTATGCCCCTTTTTGGATGTGTATACATATGGGTATGATGGGGCCCTGTTCCTTCCTTTCTAATACTTTTATTCCGGTAGAGGTCTGTAGGCAGTTGTATGTTGTAGTCAGACGATGTAGCCTTGTCGGCTTCCATTCTTTTGTGTACAATATATGTAGCAGCCTAGCTCGCTTGCACTGTTCTTCCGCATGTTGTGTATATATATGTAGATTGTATAGAGATATGATGTTTCTCTTATACGATCAGTTTATGCCATTTATGGGCTTTTGATGTTCAGTATGTTTCAGATACGTGTTTAGGGTTATTTGGTCGCTAGAGGTCAGACTCACGTCACGGCTCATCGGTTTGTGTCGTGACAATATATGTGTTGTCATCGTGTTGTGGATATTGTGGTTGACATTGGATCAAATGAGAAGTTGTAGAGTTGTAAGCTTGTAAGGAAAATATTGTCCACAAATCTTAAAGCTCTATATGCATCTAAAGGAGGTTAGTAAGTGAAGTAAATAGTCTAATTAAGCCCTATGTTATCTTAATTGTAGACTTGCATGTTCGAGAGGTAGACATGGGACAATTGAGTATGCTTCAAGGTATGTTAAGGCTATCCTTTCTTTCTTTTGGCATGATCCTATGATATGATCCAACAAGCGAGTAAGCGAGCTTCCATATTACTCTACTCTTAGAAGCATTAGAAGTACTTCAGTGTTTGATGCTCATGTACTTCATTTATAAGTGATCCTTCTGTTCATGGGTCCAGTCTTATGTGGCCAGCTCTGTGCATACAGTTTATTCATGCATTACATTCATTATATATTTATGTACATTGACTCGTGACCAGAAGGCGTTATATACACGAATATTAGATATATGTGAAGTATGAGAAGAGATATAGGAGTTATATACGCACTACCACTATGATGGTTATATTGATTATGGCCGCAGAGGAGCCGATATGATATGATATGATAAGATGCCATAGAGGTTTTACAGGCGTTATATACGCACATACACCAGGCGTTATATACGCACACATATCAGGTGTTATATACGCACACATATAGATGTACGACCATCATTTATAGGTATGAGCATGCATATTATGTGCCCACAGAGGCATTGCCAGTTATACAGATTTATGCAGATTTAGGCAGATACTAGTTCATACAAGTACATGCAGTCAGTCATTTCAGTTTATGAGTTCAGATCTTATCCATGATTCTTATGTATATATGTTGTTCTTATACCTTACATACTCGGTACAATATCCGCACTGACTCCCCGTTGCTCGGGGGGCTGCGTTCATGCCCGCAGATAGAGGGAGACAGACAAGTGGTCCAGCTCAGTAGGACCTCTATATCTAGCAGTGGTCAGTACGCTCCATTTGATCCAGAGCTACAGTCAGTTTTGGTATGCCCCTTTTTTGACGTGTGTACATATGGGTATGACGGGGCCTTGTCCCGTCCTTTCTACCGCTTTTATTCCAGTAGAGGTCTGTAGACAGTTGTATGTAGCAGTTAGACGATGTAGCCTTGTCGGCTTCTATTCTTTTGTGTACAGTATATGTAGCAGCCTAGTTGGCTTGCACTGTTATTCCGCATATTGCGTATGTATATATGCAGATTGTATAGAGTTCTGATGTTTCCCTCTTATGAGATTAGTTTATGCTATTTATGGGCCTTTGATGTTCAGTATATTTCAGATACGTGTTTAGGGGTTGCTAGAGGTCAGACTCCCGTCAGGACTCATCGGTTTGGGGCGTGACAGAAGTGGTATTAGAGCAGTTTCGCCCTAGGGTTGTCTACAGACCGTGTCTAGCAGGGTCTTATTTATGGGCGTGTTATGTACCACACTTATAAACATGTGGCTACAGGACATTTAGGATGATGTCAGTCTTTCTCTCTTAGATTGTGCGATAGATCCATGTGTTAAGCGTTCGCTTCTGATGCATTATTCTGATTTCAGTGATGCCCCGCAAGAAAGCTACACCTGCCCAGAAGGGCAAAAGATTGGCCGATGAGCCCACTAGCCGTACTCGGTAGGACACGAGGGCCCAGGATGAGATTCAGAGTGAAGGGCCGTCTGAGACATCGCATACCCCGCCTCCAGCACCTGCCCCAGTTCCTCAGTCGGATGCGGAGGGCCAGGATGTACGGGATGTCGTACGTTTGTTGACCAGATTAGTAGCAGCCCAGGTACCGCGATAGGGAGTTGGTGTTAACCTAGCAGACAGGGCCAGTAGTTTGAGGGTTAAGACCTTTCTTGGGTTAGGTCCTCCCGAGTTTTCGGTGGTAAAGTAAAATATGGACCCCCATGATTTCATCGATGGTATGCAGAGGACCTTGAGGGTTGTGCACACAGATGAGGTTGAGGCAGTGGAGTTGGTTTCATATAGACTCTGGGATATTTTGATACAGTGGTATCAGGCATGGAAGTTATCTATGGAAGAGAATGCCCCTCCAGCTGTGTGGCGAGAGTTCTTAGATGATTTTCTTCGCCGTTATCCACCTCCAGAGGTCCGACGGGCCAGGTCCGAGGTTTGATTGGTCTTCTTATTCCGGAGTGGGCTAGGGTTCTAGAGCGTCAGGCTCTCAGTACTGACCAGAGTCAGGTCAGATGAGGCCTCCTTTGTCGTGATGTACCCAGTGTGGCAAGTTACATGCAGGTCAGTGTCATCTCAGTTCAGATGGTTGCTATACTTGTGGGCAGTCAGGCCACAGGATGAGGGAATGCCCGATGGGGGTTGGTACAGGTATGGTTCAGCCTACCGCGTCTGTGGCTGGCTCTTCCTCTGCAGTACGCCCTTCAAGGAAAGTTTTTCAGACGCCAGCAGGACGAGGTAGGGGGAGCAGTGAAGCATCCAGCTCGAGCGGTCCTCAGCATCGCGTGTATACATTGGCTAGTAGACAGGACCGTGAGACGTCTACTGATGTTGTTACAGCTATATTATCAGTTTCCTCCCATGATGTTTATGCACTGATTGATCTAGGTTCCACTTTATCATATGTTACGCCTTTTGTTGCCGGCAAGTTTGGGATAGAGCCTGAGTTGATTAAACCTTTTGAGGTGTCTGCACTAGTTGGTGATCCGATTATAGCTAGGCGAGTATACCGAGACTGTGTTGTTATAGTTTGTGACCGCCATGTCGTAGCAGATCTGATTGAGTTAGATATTATTGATTTTAATGTTATTATAGGCATGGACTGGTAAGCTTCTTGTTATGCTAATGTTGATTGTAGAGCAAAGATGGTTCGATTTCAGTTTCTAGGTGAGCCAATCCTAGAGTGGAAGGGCAATGCTGCTTCGCCTAGGGATAGGTTTATTTCCTACCTTAAGGCAGAAAGAATGATCAGAAAAGGGTATATTTTTCACCCAGTTCAAGTTCAAGATGTGCAAGCAGAGTCGCCGACTCTTCATTTTGTTCGTGTGGTTAATGAGTTCCCAGAAGTATTTCCAGATGAGCTTCCAGGCATTCCCCCAGAGAGGGAGATTGGTTTCACTATCAACCTATTGGCAGACACTCAGCCAATATCTATCCCTCCTTATAGAATGGCCCCTGTAGAGTTGAAAGAATTGAGGGAGCAGTTGAAAGATTTGCTCGAGAAGGGCTTTATCAGGCCTGGTACATCGACGTGGGGAGCGCCGGTGCTATTTGTAAGAAAGAAGGATGGCTCTTTGAGAATTTGTATTGATTATAGACAATTGAATAGGGTGACTGTAAAGAATAAGTATCCGCTCCCGAGGATCGATGATTTATTCGATGAGTTGCAAGGTGCTAAATATTTCTCAAAGATAGACTTGAGATCAGGATATTACCTGGTCAGGGTCAAGGAAGAGGACATTCCGAAGACGGCATTCCGAACTAGATATGGCCAGTATGAGTTTTGTGTTGTGTTGTTCGGGCTAACTAATGCCCCAGTTGTATTCATTGATTTGATGAATCGTGTATTCAGGCCCTTTCTAGATTTGTTCATGATCGTGTTCATAGATGATATTATGGTTTATTTACTGTCAGAGGCTGATCATGCAGAACATCTGCGGACAGTGTTGGGAATTCTTCGAGGTAAAGAGTGGTATGCCAAGTTTTCTAAGTATGAGTTCTGGTTAAACTCTGTGACTTTTCTGGGCCACATTATTTCAGAGGAAGGCATTAGAGTGGATGCCTAGAATATTGAGGTTGTAAAGAATTGGCCAAGGCCCACGACACCAATAGAGATACGTAGGTTTTGGGCTTTGCAGGTTATTATAAAAGGTTTGTAGAAATATTTTCCTCTCTTTGAGCCCCATTGAAGTAATTAACTCAGAAATCAGCTAAGTTCCAATGGATAGATGCTTGTGAGCAGAGTTTTCAGATGTTGAAAGATAAGTTAACTTCAGCACCAGTTTTGATTCTTCCAGAGGGAGCAGATGGCTATGTGGTATAGTGTGATACTTCAGGTATTGGATTGGGCATTGTGTTGATGCAGTACGGTAAATTTGTCGCCTATGATTCTAGATAGTTGAAGAAGCCCGAGAAGAATTATCCAACCCATGACCTTGAGATAGCGGCAGTAACTCATGCCTTGAAGATATGGAGGAACTACTTATATGGTGTCCATGTTGATATCTATACTGATCATAAGAGTCTCCAGTACATCTTTAAGCCGAAGGACATGAACTTGCATCAAGAGCTGTGGTTGGAGAGGTTAAAAGACTATGATGTGGATATTCTATACCATCCCGGGAAGGCTAATGCGGTAGCCAATGCCCTCAGTCGTAAATCTATGGGTACCCTGTCACACGTGCCGCCAAAGAGAAGAGAAATGGTTCGTGAGGTTCATAGATTAGCTATCCTCAGAGTTCGATTGATAGATTCGAGGGATGCAGGAGTTACTGTTCAAGACACAGCGGTATCATCCTTAGTAGTAGAGATAAAGGAGCGTCAATATGAGGATCCTGTTTTAGTTCATTACCGAGATACAACACCTCAGAAAGAAAAGACACCCTTTGTGATTACAGGTGATGGAATGCTCAGGTATCGAGGCAGATTATGTGTCCCTAATGTTGCAGGGCTCCGTCATCAAGATATGGGAGAGGCACATTACTCCCGCTATTCCATTCATCCAGGCTCAACCAAGATCTACCATGATCTCAAGGACGTTTATTGGTGGGATGGTATGAAGAGAGATACAACAGAATTTGTCGCTCAGTGTCCAAATTGTCAGCAGGTCAAAATAGAGCACCAGAAGCCTGGAGGTCTATTGCAGGCTATGGAGAAACCGACATGGAAGTGAGAGGTAATTAATATGGATTTTATTATAGGGTTACCCCATACTCAGCGGAAGTGTGATTCGATATGGGTCATAGTTGATAGGCTCACAAAGTCAACTCACTTTCTGCCTGTCAGAACTGCTTATGGAGCCTAGGATTATGCAAGGCTTTATCTTAAGCAGATTGTACGACTTCATGATGTTCCTACAGCCATTATTTCAGATAGGGGAGCACAGTTCACAACCAAATTCTGGAAGTCTTTTCAGAAAGGATTAGGGACCCAGGTGAGTCTTTGTACTGCATTTCATTCGCAGACAGATGGACAAGCAGAGCTTACTATACAGACCCTTGAGGATATGCTTAGAGCTTGTGTACTTGACTTCCAAGGAAGTTGGGATGATCATTTTCCTCTTATCGAGTTTGCATATAACAAGAGTTACCATTCCAGTAGTCAGATGGCTCCTTATAAGGCCTTATATGGGCGGAGATATAGATCGCCCATAGGGTGGTTCGATGTCGGGGAGAATCAGTTAGTAGGCCCAGACTTAATTCAGCAAGCAGTTGACAAGGTAAAAGTGATTAGGGAGAGGTTGTTAATAGCTCAGAGTCGATAGAAATCCTATACGGATAATCGGCGATGTAAGCTAGAGTTCGAGATAGGCGACTGGGTGTTCCTAAAGGTTTCGCCTACGAAGCTAGTGATGAGGTTTGGAAAGAATGGTAAGTTGAGCCCTCGATATATTAGGCCATATAAGATCATTCGTACAGTGGGCACGGTGGCATATGAGTTGGCATTGCCTTCAGAGTTAGAGTCGGTGCATCCGGTATTTCATGTATCTATGCTTCGTAAGTGTATCGGAGATCTTCAAGAGTGGTACCAGTGGATGATATCCAGGTGACCGAGCAGTTATCATGCGACGAAGTTCCAGTGGCTATATTGGACAGACAGGTCCGTCGGCTGCGGACTAAGGATGTAGATTCGGTCAAAGTTTTATGGAGAAATAAGAATGTTGAGGAAGTGACTTGGGTAGTGGAAGAGGCAATGAATACTGAGTACCCGCATTTCTTCCTAGCAATACAGGAGGTCCAATCTAAGGCATCATCGCCCCCAGGTATTATTTCATTTCAGTTATCGTGATTGGTCGTGTGTGGCCATGGTATTGTGTGTTATAGTGTGTGGCCCTGTGTGGCATCATTTTGGGTTGTTGTGTATAGGATGGATTGGTATAAGTACAGGGGAAACTCTGCCGAACATTTTATAACCCACGATTGTTTGAACATTCGAGGACGAATGTTCTTAGGGGGGGAATAGTGTTACACCCCTCGTGTTCGTAGTGGTAGAACCTATGGTTTCCTAGGCGGGTATGCCCTTGGAATAGAGACCCGAGCCCGAGTTTAGAGATAGAAAATGTCTTACCCCGTGTACAACGGTACCAGCAGATATTCCTAGCAATTTATAGAGTTAAAAGTTGAGCGAATCGAATGGACGCAATCTAAACTGAATCAGAAAAATTTGCAGGACACCAGTCATCATCAACGGGTTGTCGAAATGGTCAACAGACCATCGATATGCGGCATCGACAGGATCCCGCAGCCTTGCATCTGCAGGCGCAGGTCGACGGGGCAAGTCGACGGGCCATCGACCCGCTCGTCGAACCAGACCGCTATAGCCTTTTTGGCTACCAAGTATAAATAGGTGGTTCACGACCCTATTTGGCTTAAGGGTCCTTCTTAAGATTTGCTCAACTTCCCATGTATTACTCATATAACTTTTCATATGTCCTTTATAAAACCCCGACATGTGAGCCCTACCTTAACTTACGGTTACGAGGGCTATTCATCAAGTAACATGTTAACTGATTTAGTTCATATGGTCTCCAAATGTCATATATATATATATATATATATATATATATATATATATATATATATATATATATATATATATATATATATATATATATATATATATTATACTCAGATCATATAATCTTCATCCCCGATCCTTGTATAACTTTGCTTTCCCTTGAGCTCGTACTAAGCCGTCTACCGTCTTGGAAGCACGAAATTTTCCAGGGTGTAACAAGATCATTGTTAGAGGTTTTAGCTCCTCTGTTCAGAGAGTCGAATCGCTCTCAACCTGTTGATAGTTTTGAATCCTTCCTTCTGCAGCCTTTCCTTGATTACCCTCAGCTTTCTAACATAAGTACTTGTCTCATTTGATGAACTTAGGATCCTGGTTCTTATGTAGGCTACCTTCCATTACAGAAAGACTCTTTTTTAACTCAGCAACTTCTTGTGGAGCGCCTAGGGTTAGAGCAGTCGGCTGGTCAGGATCAGTCCTCACTCTTGCTACTTCCTTCTTCACCCATTTGTTGTAGAACACAAAACCCATGCTGAAAAAGGCACGGTGATCATAGGTGGCAGTAACGTTAACTATTAGGAAGTCTATGGGAACAACGAATGGATCCTTCACAATGCGAGAGATGATAATGCCATAGGGAAGACTGGCTGACGGAGAAGTATCCTCAGCACTTTCCAGCATGTAGTCTCTGAACTAAATTTCCCACTTTATTTTGTACTTTTTGAATAGGCAGTACAACACATAGACAACCCTGTTAGTAATGTTGCTAAGAGACCCACACGGGGTAACAGCGTGATACCAGCAATGTGAGAAAGGACACGATTTATGAAGAACAAATTTGAGGGACCAAAGTCAGAAATATTAGAATCAGATTCAGACGCAAACATTCTAGCCTCCTCCAGAGAGTCTTCAAATTTTTCAGGTCATCCAGTACGCATGTAATCAATTTTTCCAGAATACTTGACTCCAAACACTTTCTCAAATAGATACTCATTAACCACAATTCTAGTTCCCATAACAAGAGCTTCTAGTTCACCCCTTTCCTTAGTGATTCTTAGATTTGCATAAAACATTTGAACAGGTTCTTCAAAAACTTCGAGTTCACAGAGTTGAAAGACAAGGGGTAACCTTTGGAATTTTAATATGTCACGACCCAAATCATGGATCGCGCGAGCACCTCCCCAAATCCCACCTAGGAGGCGAACCCCTTTACCAAAAACACTTATTTTATAAAAGAACGAATAAAACAACACTAGCAATTTCTACTATTTACTGAAATCTGAAATAATACAAGAAATACTTTTACAATAACCAATTCCCAAAATGGGGTCTAGACTAGCACAAGAGCTTCTAAGATTTACAATTGATTAATGATAATACAATGGAGCACAACTTCTGTTTTGGAATAGAATTAACAGAAGTATTCGAGATGGGCACTGGAGAATCCTTGAAAGCTACTAATCGACAAACTCAACAAGTATCAACTCTACACCCCGAATAGGGTTTAACAAGAGTAGTATCAGTACAACAGTCGTACTGATAAGCATCATAGACCGACAATGATTAGGAGAACATAATAACAATAGCAATCAGTAGATAAGTATGGTAGGCAGTAACTAGTCCTTCCATTAATTCAGTACGGCCGGGAGGGGTGGGGTGGGGGGGGGGGTTACCACAAGAGATACAAATCAACAATCAAGCCTAAGTATGAACTTCTACTCCCCAAGCCAGTAATCATATAAAACAAGATTCGCAAATGCTACCTCAAGCCATCATATAGGAATAACCTTACTAAGCCCAATTATAGTTCAAGTTTACGCTTACTACACGTCATATGCCCACTCTCAGCAGGGGACTCTTCCACCCCTGTAACAAGATAAACAGGCAACTCACGCCGCAAGGGTGAATGACACAGGGACTCAGGATACCATATTGAGCAAATACTATCACAGAAACAGTCCCAAGTATAGCAACTCAAGTAAAGAAAGATCAAATAGTCGGATCATAGCCTATGGTGAAGCACCTAAACACAAGTGTGCCAAGTTTCCCACAATTCCTCAGAATAACCACAAACACAAGTACAACCAACAAATCTGATCAATAGATGTAAAATGAGATGATAATAGTGAATGCATATGCAATGCAATGATATGAAATGACCAATGTAATCTCCGTACACACATGCTCTGGGGGGAATGCCTCCACACCTGGACAGTCATGATCCATAGGGGACACGCAAAGTCCATGTGCCACCGTCGCGATCCCAAAATAGACCTTGGGCATCGGCATCTCATCTCTCTCATCATCATCAGTACCAAGTCTTAACTCATATCAGTGTATCATGAAAGATGAGAATGAGTGCTATGCATAATGTCAATGATTAATGATAACATATCAAATCAATCATGCCATACATGGACACATATTCCAATATCAATAATAAGTCAAGTTCTTTCCTCTATCCAAGATAATACCCAATAAGTGAGAGATAGAAGTTTCACAATCACGATAAGGCAACTAAGTATCACGCCTAATATCACACATATGGAAACAAGCCAATAGATCACAACACCTCACAACCAACGAGACACACAACAAGAATCACGAGGCGATAATCCACACATAACAGTACCAACCTAGGACTATCCATCCCAACACCATGTTTGGAGACCTAGGCATGCTTTCTCCATCAATCTCTACTGTAGATATATGAAATCCTAATCATAGTCTAACTCAAGTAAACCGTAACTTACCTCGAGGCCGAGCAGGTGCCGTGAACATCCACTTGATCTTTATCTTGCATTTCTGAAAAGAGAGTCGAGACAAAAAAAATTAAGTAATAGCATGGAATCCAAGTAATCAAGTGTCAAGGATTAAGGTATTCATGCGCATAAAGAATCTAGAGAATCTAAATACAACTCTGGGCCCACAAGCGTAAAATCAGAAATTTTCCTCAAATTAGATTTTCTAGGTTTCCATTGACTAGAAATCTAGATCTTATGGTTATCTACACCATAACAAGTCATAAATAGCATTCTACTTTAAAATCCCCAATTTCAAGAAAACCAAAACTTAACCCATTTGCAGAAATAGTGGAAGAAATAGGATTTAGGGTTGGTTAATTAGCCTAGAATAGGAATCTAAGAGTTCCTTCAAAAATGCCATGCTTCTAAGTAAAGAGACCCATTTTACTTTCCTAGCGTTTTGCAGGTCAGGAAATCACCATTTTTATTAATCCCTATAGTCAAAACTTAATAAATGAAGGAAGAGATTCAAGAGAGATGGAATAAATAAGACATAGATGTTACCTTTTCCTAGGTTCCATGAGATTTGCTCTGAAAATACCCCAAATGGCGGCTTAGATTGAGAGTTGGGTGAAACATGAGGTTAAACCTCGAAATGAACTTTAAATGCTATGTCTGCCCAGCGTCATTCACTTTAGCGTCAAGGGACTGCTGTAGCGAGCAACCGCTACGGCGAAGTAAAGACCGCGGGGGTGGTCGTGAGGAGGTCCGTCTCTTCCGTTGTGGCGAAAATAGGATCCTCCAAGACGAAAACCATAGGTCGCGAACAGCCCGCTATAGCGAGTAACGATTCGCTGGGGTAGACCCACTGCAGTGGTCCACCCCTCGCTGTGGTGAAGTGCTAGGTCCTGTGGCCCTAACACAATTTTTAATTTCCTTCTATCTCGACTACGGGCCAACTTAAGCTAAAAATCCCTCACATACAACTAACAAGCACAACTGATCAAGAAAGATTATGACTCGAGTAGAGGAAAGTTGGTAACGGCCAAACGCGTCGTTACATCAGATACCAATTAAACAACCATTCCTTCTCAAACAGCGTGGAATGGAAAGGAGGATATCAGGGTCGACACAACACTAAGAAAAGATAACCAGGTTCAACGTCACAATCTTACATCTCAACTTTTCGATTCCAGCCTTCGTTTACGAACAGGATCCTGGTTGCAAAAGGATTGGGACCATCCGTTTACGGATACAAATTATCAACACACACTTCGAGGGAAAAGATTTAAAGAGTCTTGTTAAATTACGAAATCACGGTGTACTGATTTTTAATGACCTACCTGGCTCACAAGGGTCACACTCCCACTGGGAATAGCCTTGGGTAGCTTTAAAATGGAACAATTACTCTCAACCGGCCAAGCCAACAACGAGTGTCTCTACCGCGGAACACGGCCCGCCGTTGCGCATTCGCTGGCGCGGTTCACAAAGCGTTAAAGCAAAAATCAAAGAAAAAGTATGTGCTGATGCAGCGGTGGGATTGGCCGCTATGGTGATATCTTTACTGTGGTGATCCACTTCCGCTACTGTCACGACCCGACCCAAGGGCCATAATGGGCACCAGGTGCTAACCCGCCCGGGTACCTTTTATCGTACGTTCGTATTCACATCTAGGTGGACCACATAGCTTACTTATGAATGTTATACATCAATAATGCTAAACTCATTGGGCAACAACACATTTATACCATCATCAACAACTATGCCCACATCAATATACATAAGCCGATGAGGCCATAAAAATGATATACAAAATATAAGCCGACAAGGCTTCCAGAAATCTAACCATGTACAACTATCTTCGAGCCTCTAAGAAGAGTAGGTAACATCATCTAGGCGGACAGGACCCACCCCGCCGTCCCCATGTATGTACACAAAATAATAATACCAAAAGCTGTAGCTCCGGATGAAATTGAGCTCCTCTAAGCAGTCCCTGAATAAGAAAGCTATGGATCAAGCCTGTCTCCTTGGCCACCTGTGGGCATGACGCAGCGTCCATAAAAAAAAGGACGTCAGTACGAATATTATACTGAATATGTAAAGCATAATCAACATCATAATGGGAGCATAAGAGACAACATAAGAAATAGCATAAGATGGGAGAATCGGGAGATAGTAAAGCCGCCATCATCATTACTTACTTACTTGTCTTTCATAGTGACCTTCCATTTCAAAAGCGTGCTCGTGTACATACATACATATACATTTGTGTTCGTATTCATAGTCTTATCCATACCATACCCGACCATGAAGGTTTGGTGTTTCGCATACCCGGCCATGACAAGGCACGGGGATCATACATACCTGGCCTTACCATGGCTCAGTGGTATCTGTACCCAACTGCAGTGGTGTGCACGCGATAGGTATCATACCCGGCTATATAAGCTCGGTGTCACGTAGTAGTCATACATACTTAGACATGTATACGTAAGGGTCCATAAGCATCATCAACATCATTACCATTGTCGTTTTTGTTACGTCTATCCTTGGAGGATCAACTATCGTATAAAGGATGCAATGGAATCATGAAAGTATCGAGGATAATGAGCTTTAGTAGCTTTGGAGATAGAGTCATTTGGAGGACATTATAGAACTCATAAAAAGGATATACATAGCCAAGGAACCATGCCTTATCGAAAGAAGGGTTAGCCATATATACCTCTTTGTCTTCTCAACTATCTAACGTTCACCGTTGAAACTTGAATAATCTACATTTAGAAGGATTCGTGCCATGGTTAAGCCTTAATGATACTCTTAAATTCGAACTAGAATAATTCGTAGTCTGATGAAAATTGGGCAGCATTTCTCCTATTTCGTCAACTTCCACCATATCACAAAACAACTCCCAACAACCACAATAACATCCATAATATGCTCATAATATACAATTCAAGTAATCACATTACACTAAGCCTTCAATATTCACCCCCATGTTCAACTCATACTAGCAACTTCATAACCATTTTAGCACATTTTCATATAATGCTTCTTCATCACCATTATTACCTTCCATAACATAGTTATATTCATATCATACTAAGAATCATGACTACATAAATATTACTACTCATAAACATCATAAAAGCTACATTTAAACTCTATTTTCAACATTCTTCTTCTACCCTAGTCTTTCAACCTCTCCATAGTTCAAATAACACGAAATGGTCATAAAACGTACCTTTGATTGAGTAGGAATAACCCTAGGATGGAAATACTTCACTTGAAGAAAAACCCTAGCTTCAATCCATTAAGTCTTCTTGACTCTAGCAACCCCTAAGAGCTTTATTATACTTGATTCCCTTAAATTAATGATATGAGCCTTGGATCTCCTTTGGATTCTTGTATATGAAATGTAGGGAATGTTCTAGAGACTTGGTGTCACGACCCAGCCCCATGGGCCATGACTAGTGCCCGAGCTGGACTCCCATAAGTATACCTGTTAGACATAATCAGACTGACACTATAGACAACATGGGAATCGATATAGACCCAAAGGTCCTCAACGTCACAGATCATGATAATCTGTCTCCTGCGGAGTCTCAACCAATCACAACGTAATAGAATATGCAAGCCAACGAGGCTGCCACTATATATCATTATAATACGCAAGCCGACAAGGCTGCCACTACATGTCATTATACTACGCAAGCTGACAAGGCTGCCACTACATATCGATAACATACAGAAGCCGGCAAGGCTGCCTCAACAAAAAGAAACATCCACAACAACCATATAGACACAACTGATCATAATCTATATACAACCCACATACATGTCTACAGACCTCTAAGAGTATCAATAGTGAAATATGACGGGACAGGGCCCCGTCGTACCCCTGGACAAACATATATATACATCAGAAGGTCTGTACCAAAAATCTAGGCTCTGGAACAAGGGAGCTCTCCAAGACAGCTGATTGGAAATCTTAAGCTAGGGGATCACCGAATCGAGTGTCTGTACCTGCGGGCATGAAACGCACCCCCCCCCCCCCCCCCCCGAAGAAAGGGGGTCTGTACGAGATATGTACTGAGTATATAAAGCATTAAATACAGTAAAGAGGATTATAACTGAAATAGGGAGTACAGGAGACAAGGATAACATCCAGAGTACCAAAACACTTGCCTTTTGAAACATAAATCATGCATGTCAATATCATATATCATACCCGGCCCATTATGGGACTCAGTGAATAACATCATCATATACCATCCTGGCCGCCATAAACATATCCTCATATCATCATATATATATATATATATATATATACAGTACCCGGCCCTCTAGTGAGCGACTTGGTGAACAATGCAGTAAAACTGTGCACGATAACATACCCGGCCCGGGACTCGGTGAAAGATATATTGAGGCATGCACGAGCAGAGTAGTGAACAACCACATGCAAACTAAATTATATTTGAGACTCAATAGAAAAATCAAAATGAACCATCATTTGATAACCAAGACAATAGTCATATCAAGTACCCTTCGAAGGTCACTATAGATTATATCAAAATAGAACTTCTGGAATCATAGACACGTATCAAGACATAATAAAATAAGTTCTGGGAATCAAGAACATTAGCCATCCTAGTGTCTCTAAGAATAGGAGCTTCTTTGGAGTCACATACACGTCGTCTGTTTGTTTCATAAGGATCATGCCAAAAAGAAAGATGGGTTAGCTTTACATACCTTGAACTCTATCTAAATGTCCAACGTCTACTTCTCGAGCTCGTAGGTCTAAAATTAAGATAACATAAGCCACAGTTAGATCATCCGCATCACTTACTAACCAATCCAACTACGAATGAAACTTAACGAAATTCGGGCAGCATTTCCCCTGAAAACTTAACAATCCTCGAGATTCCAATTTAGCCAAACATCAATCAAAATACCAACAACAACAACACCAACAATTTCATATCAAACTAGAATTAAATCCATTCTTAAATCACTTCCAAAAGATCCCAATATACATTCGTATACCAATGCTTGTATACACTTCTTTATTTTCGTATATCCATAGTATAACAACAACAACAACTACAGCCAATCCCACGATATTCCAGCCCATAAAATAATTCATAACAACCATAAAACAACCCCAAAATATTGTCACAAAACATCCACAAAAATCATATAAAACAGCCCGGTATAGACATTGTGTACAATATCTTCATACATTTTATTCTCCCAAATTCAAGAACAACAACTTATCAACAACATCAGCAACAATATCAACAATTATCATACATCATAACGCAGCTAATTCCATCCATTTAATCCACCTAAAACAGCTCCTTAATCCTTAAATCTCAACGAAATAACAAACGAGTTTATAACGCTATTTTCTCCATTCTAATATGTTAAAACACTAAATAAACTTGTTAACAATGAAAAATAGACCTTAATCTTACCTTAACAATGTAGCAACCACGTCAACACTCTTCTTCTTGGCTGATTTTTAGCTAAATTTGAAGGCAACGCGACGTACAACACTTTTCTCTTCATGAGCTTCGGGATTCGGGGCTCAGAATTTGGTCAAAATGGCTTTTTCTCTCTAAGGTTCTCCTCCCTCTCTCTCTCTAGAAGTGTTATACCCCGTATTTTTGCATATTCGGAAAAATTGGAAATAAATATGATTTGTAAGGAATAAGGTTACATGTGGATCTGAACGTATATATGTTATGGTTTATGAAAAATATTGGTGTGCAAATACGGAAGAAGACTAAGGGCACAAATTGAAATTTTGAAAATTTATTTCATGAATTACACAAAGTAGCTAAATTATTGGGCCAAAAAAAAAAAAAAAAAATTGGAGCCCAAAAAGAGGGGTGGCCGGTTATGGCCCAACAAGAGGACCCAAGTCCATGGCAAATCATCCATGTGATGATTTGGTAATTAAAAAGGGACATTTAGTGATCAAAGTCCCTAGAAGTTTCAAGAAAACTCAAAAGAAAAGAAGAGAAAAAAAAAAAGGGAGCTTTCGGCTCCAAGAGAAAGAAGAGAGAAAAAAAAAAAAAAAGAAAAATTTTCTAGCCCTTCAATCTTGGTTCAAAAATTGTAATGTTCCTGTATTCGTGCTAAGCTCAAGGTGCTCTACAAGATGGTATAATTGTTTTGGCAAGGAAGTGTTTCTTTTGGCAAGTGGAAAGGAATTGGAAAAAGGTAAGAATTCTTATTTTTATGTTAGAGGAATTATGTATGTGTTGTAGTATATGTAGAGTGCATGAGAATTATGGAAGTGTTGCATACATGTGGTGGTCGTGTGGTGTGTGTTGGTGTGTTGGCCGTGGGAAGTGGTTATATGAAGGAAAAATTGTTGAACTTGTTAGTATGTTGATTATGTTGTTATGGTTTTATGAAATAAATGAGAAGTATGAAGAAATTGTGTGTTGTGAATTGTATGTGTGTGAAAAGTGTATGGAGCCGTGTGTGTGTGTTGGTGTATTGATGTAATGAGTTGAATTTTTATGTTGTATTCTAGTTGCAGTGATGGTGGAAATTGTATTAGAAATGAAAGTTGAATGAATTCGACGGGAATTGGAAATATGGAATGTAGCTGTGTGGTGTTGTGTTGATGGTGGAAAAAATGAATTAATCTTGTTTAGTATGTTAATTGTGTTGCTATGATTTTGTAAAGTAGATGGAAGAATAATGAGTTAAGCTAAGCTAAAGAATTTGTTGTTAAGTTGTTGTCGGAAAGTATGTTGTTTTAGTATGATCATATGAAATTAAGAAAAAGAAGTGGTTAAGGTGTAAATTATGATTAATGTTGATGAACTTGGAAGGTGGAAATGTGTTATGAACTTGTATGTTAAAGATTAGAAGAATTTGATAAATCATGGCTTTGATGGAAAGTTTGCATGTTTTGTATATTTTTTGTATATATTGTAGAAATGTTATGATATGCGTCCGAATGGTATTGTAATGATCTTAATGAATGTGAAAATATTGAGATTGAGTTGGAAATGCGAAGTTGGAAATGAGAGTTATTGCACTATGTCGGAAGGAGGATTAATTAGTCTATATTGTGATTGTTGATGTTGTTGATGTTGTTGTTGGGTTGTTGTTGGTTGCTTTGAGCCGAGTTGAATCTCGGGGAGGCTATATGTATAGGGGAGATGCTGCCCAAATTTTTATAGGCAAGTATTGGTTAAGAATAGAATTTTTAAGTCTCATGAATAGTAATTGGTAAATGTGACCATTTGCAGTTTTTGGACGAAACGGGAATTGAGATTGGGCAAGCGTAAGGCGCAACCAAGGTATGTAAAGCTTTGCTCTTTATTCTTTGGCATGTTCTAAACGTAGTAGGCTCGAACGCGAGCCTTGGAAACGACCCTGCTCCTCGGATTACGAGATTGAAATTGGCTCCAAATCCTTTAGTGAGATTGAATCAATTTTTCCTAAATTGCCTCCAAACTGACCTATAAGTATGCAATTTTCATAAATGGAACCGGAATGCCCTAAAACTCTCATGAAGGACTCTACAAGGGCTATGATTCATAATTTGAGTTTACCACCTCGATTAACCCGAGGTGGGCCCGCAGATTCCGAGACCTCCTACTATTGCTTTATTTGTCTTATTTCTATATAGTGCTTAAAAGAATCTTTTGATTATTGTTCCGTCTGTCAGATAGTAAATGTGATGAATCTATATTACATTTTGATATGTGCTATGACCTTAGAAACATGATTTGATATAATGAATCGTGCCATCCCCAAAAAGGGCGTCCATACACACTATGACTAATATCCGACTCCTTTGAAATGATTTGTCATTTAAACAGTCCCATTTGTTAAGGAACGACCATTCTGACTATTCAGTCAAACCCTATGGTATATTTATTATGTACGAACAATCTCGGGAGTCTGCTTTGATATAATCCGTCGCAGGTTACGAAAGGTACATCCTAAGACTTATCATTTGGTTTGTTTATTAAGTCTGGACTTATATGCATATGTTTCTGCATTACTCTGTTCGTGCAAGTCACAGTATGTCTTTTCACTGAGCCCGGGCCAGGACATGATCTCGTGCGCATTTCTCTGCATTTCCCACCGAGTCCCTCGTACTTGCGGGCCGGGACACGTTATTTGTATATGTTTATGAGATGATGATACGGGGATGGCGGCCAGGATGGCACATGATGATTATCCACCGAGACCCGCAGTAGAGGGCCGGGACATGTTATGTATACACAGTACATGATTCTGACATGCATGATTTCACCACCGAGTCCCTTAACAAAGGGCCGGGACACGCTATTTGCATATATGATATATGATTTTGTTATACATGATTTCATTCACCGAGTCCCTTATCAGAGGGCCGGGACACGTTATATATGTTTACATGATGTTATACGACTTGGCATGCATCATCTATACTTTGACATTACTTTTCTGAGGTCTCGGATAAGGTATTCACCTTTTGTACTTCGGACTCTGACTATAGCTCCGTCTGTCTTATTCTGGATCTACGACTCCGAGTATGATTCGGCTATCTATATCTTTGTACCTCCGGCTCTGACTGTGATCCTGACAGTTGTCATTCTCTACTTCTGTTCTTGATTATGATTTTATTTGGTGCGTTTCCGCTTTACATACTCGGTACATTTTCCGTACTGACCCCCCTGTTCTTCGGGGGGCTGCGTTACATGCCCGCAGGTACAGACGCTCCTTTTGATACGCCACCAGCTTAGGACACCTGTTCCGCTACTCGGGAGTGCTCCTGTTGATCCGGAGCTTATATTTTGGTATATATCTTCTGTTGTTTTCATCTTCTGTACATATGGTCATTTGGGGTACGGCGGGGCCCTGTCCCGTCATATGATTCTGTTATGTCTGTTAGAGGCCTGTAGACATGTCTGTGGGTTATGGTCTTTCTGTATGGTTATGTGTATATGTTGTTTGGGCGATCCCATACGCCGAGGCGGTCGGTCCGCATATGTTTATACGTTGCTTTGTTAGCCCTGTGTGGCCTTTGATGGTGTTTGCTGTGTACAGGGCTATTTTGGATAGTCTGTAAAACAAAGGAAACTCTGCCGAAATTTTCTAGAAATTATCTAAATTTGGAATATAGCCTTGTCGGCTTCTGCTATATATTTGAATACATTTGATAGATGGGTTTGGGTGCCCAGATCGGGCACTAGTCACGGCCTACGGGGTTGGGTCGTGACAAAAGTGGTATCAGAGCGGTTTGTCCTCGGAATGTCTACAGGCCGTGTCTAGTAGAGTCTTGTTTATCGGTGTGTTGTGCACCACATCTATAAACAGGAGGCTACAAGACATATAGGATGTTACCCTTTCTTTGGATCTTAGATCGTGCGTTAGAGCTGTGTTATCAGGATGTTTCCCTTCTGACGAAATGTTATGTTTTCAGCGATGCCTCCAAAGAAGGCGACGGCCGCCCAGAAGGGCAAAGCGGTGCCAGAGACAGAGGAGACTAGCCGGGCCCAGAGGGTTACCAGAGCCCACCCCCAGACCATGCCCGATGTTGTGCCCCAGTCAGAGGGTTCTACTGTACCACTACCGGAGGGGCCGGAAGTAGCTCCACCCTTAGCCCCGGAGGCCCCAGCTCCCCAGCCAGAGACAGAGAACAGGACTTTGAGGGAGGCCGTGCAGCTGTTGACGACGATAGCGGCCGGACAGGCTCGCGGACGCGGGCCGAGAGATGATGACGATGATGACAGGCGTGACAGCCTGAGGGTTCGAGAGTTCCTATTATGTGGCCCTCCATAGTTTTTCGGGTCTAAGCCCGACGAGGACCCCCATGACTTTATTCGGGGGATGCGGCGCTCACTAGATTTGGTCAGGGCTTCAGCGACTGAGTCTGTTAAACTGGCTTCGCATAGGCTACGGGATGTTGCCGCTCACTGGTATGAGTCCTGGGAGCTATCCAGGGGTGAGGGTGCTCCCCCAGCTACTTGGGACGAGTTCGTGACTGCTTTCACTCGTCACTTTTTGCCCCCAGAGTTACGGCGAGCGCGGGTTGACCGATTTTTGCATCTGCAGCAGAGAGGTCGGAGTGTTCGGGAGTATAATATGGAGTTTAATTCTTTGGCCCGGTATGCTCCTGCCGTAGTAGCAGATATGGCCGATCGGATGCACAGATATGTGATGGGGTTAGACCGTTACCTGATTGATGGCTGTATGGCGGTGGCATTGCAGACAGACATGGACATTGCCCGACTACAGGCTTATGCCCAAGGGATGGAGGACCGCCATCGAGCAGATCAGCCCAGCAGAGATCGTGATAGGAGGCCGCCCAAGAGGGCCAGATCTGCGGGATATTCCGGAGATTTCCGAGGTGGATGGTCTCAGCAATCGACTGGTAGGTCCCTTCCTCCGTCAGGCCGGGGTACCCAGTCTGCCGGCAGACGTTTTGATGGCCGCAGGTCCGTCTGGAGCAGGCCAGGGTTCTAGGGCCTTGGATTCGCAACAAAGTAGGAGGTTCAGTCAGACGAGGCTATCTATGCCTCAATGTCTTCAGTGTGGCAGGTACCATCCGGGGGAATGCCGTCTCGCCACCGGAGCTTGTTTCTCGTGCGGCCGTCAGGGCCATGTTATGAGAGAGTGCCCGTACAGGGGTGGTTCAGGTTCAGTCCAGCCTACTGGGTCAGTTGTCGGCTCATCTTCTCCTTCTGTAGCCATGCGCCCCACGGGGCGAGATATACCGGCACCAGCGAGTCGTGGCAGAGATCGTGGGGGAGCTTCCAGTTCCGGCGGACCTTCACACCGCGTGTATGCTTTGACCGGCCGGCAGGACCCAGGAGCGTCCTCGAGCGCAGACCCAGGTATATTGTTAATCTTTTCTTGAGAAATATATGTATTGATGGATCTGTATTCTGTTATGTTATGTGATTTTCTCTTTCTGGGCGTCAGTGAAAGTAATGTAAAGATCCAAACCAATAGAGCCGCCTGAGATAGTTATACGTACAGATGGAAATGAATATCGACAATTCAGAAGGGCGACATGGTGATTGCGCGGATCAGATTGGGGTGGGACCCGCTATGGAAATTTTTCAAAATTTTGCTAAGACCCCGATCTGCCCTAAATGATGCGACAAAGGTTGCGTGGGACAGTCGACGCCGTTATATTAGCAATAACATGCCAAAACACATGAAAGTTTCGAAGTTAAGCATGCTGGAACCAGAGCAATTCTGGGATGGGTGACCCCCTGGGAAGTATACCCAATTTTCATGAATGATACTACGAAAGGAAAGTGGGAACTCTGGAATAACCTAAAGGAAAAGGAATGAGTACGGACATTAGGAAAAGCCGATAAGCGCTGCGTAAAACTATTTATGTGGAAACTTGGCGAACAAGCCGATAAGTGAGTAGCGAAACATCGACAAGGGAAATTATGGCAAATCACTGGAGCATTACCAGGAGCGGTCTGATTTAATCAAAATTCTGTCTGTTATACTCCTACGCCTCTGATTTTGACGAGACTCTGCCTATTATGCATCTGTACTTCTGAATCCGATTATGTTCCTGTCTGATATGTCCTTGTACGTCTGGCTCCGATTTTGGAATCTGCTTAGAATAACGTCAGATTATGCTTCTGTCTGTCATATTTTTGTACTTCTGATTCTGGACATGACTCTGTCTGACATATTTCTGATCTTCTGGTTCTGATTAAGATTCTGTCCGCCGTATGTCCGACTTAAGATGGTATGAACATGCCTCTGTACGCCCGATTCTGATTATGCCTCTGTACGTCCAACTCTGATCACGATTCTGTCCGATATGCCTCTGTGCGTCTGACTCCAATTATGAATCTGTCTGGTACGATGTGGAATTACGATAACGCTGTAAGGGACTGAGAAGAAAGGACAAAAAGGCTTTTAAATGTAGAGGTAGAGTATATATTGGGATGGAACAAGCAGGGGTTGAAAAATAAATACCCCCACAGGCAATCCGGTTAAATACGAGTATATGGTTGGGAAGACAGACATCTCCCCGAAGTATCATGAGACCCCATAAGGTCAGTTGAACATTCGAGGACGAATGTTCTAAAGGGGGGGAGAATGTTATACCCCGTATTTTTGCATATTCGGAAAAATTGGAAATAAATATGATTTGTAAGGAATAAGGTTACATGTGGATCTGAACGTATATATGTTATGGTTTATGAAAAATATTGGTGTGCAAATACGGAAGAAGACTAAGGGCACAAATTGAAATTTTGAAAATTTATTTCATGAATTACACAAAGTAGCCAAATTATTGGGCCAAAAAAAAAAAAAAAAAAATTGGAGCCCAAAAAGAGGGGTGGCCGGTTATGGCCCAACAAGAGGACCCAAGTCCATGGCAAATCATCCATGTGATGATTTGGTAATTAAAAAGGGCCATTTAGTGATCAAAGTCCCTAGAAGTTTCAAGAAAACTCAAAAGAAAAGAAGAGAAAAAAAAAAGGGAGCTTTCGGCTCCAAGAGAAAGAAGAGAGAAAAAAAAAAGAAAAGAAAAATTTTCTAGCCCTTCAATCTTGGTTCAAAAATTGTAATCTTCCTGTATTCTTGCTAAGCTCAAGGTGCTCTACAAGATGGTATAATTGTTTTGGCAAGGAAGTGTTTCTTTTGGCAAGTGGAAAGGAATTGGAAAAAGGTAAGAATTCTTATTTTTATGTTAGAGGAATTATGTATGTGTTGTAGTATATGTAGAGTGCATGAGAATTATGGAAGTGTTGCATACATGTGGTGGTCGTGTGGTGTGTGTTGGTGTGTTGGCCGTGGGAAGTGGTTATATGAAGGAAAAATTGTTGAACTTGTTAGTATGTTGATTATGTTGTTATGGTTTTATGAAATAAATGAGAAGTATGAAGAAATTGTGTGTTGTGAATTGTATGTGTGTGAAAAGTGTATGGAGCCGTGTGTGTGTGTTGGTGTATTGATGTAATGAGTTGAATTTTTATGTTGTATTCTAGTTGCAGTGATGGTGGAAATTGTATTAGAAATGAAAGTTGAATGAATTCGACGGGAATTGGAAATATGGAATGTAGCCGTGTGGTGTTGTGTTGATGGTGGAAAAAATGAATTAATCTTGTTTAGTATGTTAATTGTGTTGCTATGATTTTGTAAAGTAGATGGAAGAATAATGAGTTAAGCTAAGCTAAAGAATTTGTTGTTAAGTTGTTGTCGGAAAGTATGTTGTTTTAGTATGATCATATGAAATTAAGAAAAAGAAGTGGTTAAGGTGTAAATTATGATTAATGTTGATGAACTTGGAAGGTGGAAATGTGTTATGAACTTGTATGTTAAAGATTAGAAGAATTTGATAAATCATGGCTTTGATGGAAAGTTTGCATGTTTTGTATATTTTGTGTATATATTGTAGAAATGTTATGATATGCGTCCGAATGGTATTGTAATGATCTTAATGAATGTGAAAATATTGAGATTGAGTTGGAAATGCGAAGTTGGAAATGAGAGTTATTGCACTATGTCGGAAGGAGGATTAATTAGTCTATATTGTGATTGTTGATGTTGTTGATGTTGTTGTTGGGTTGTTGTTGGTTGCTTTGAGCCGAGTTGAATCTCGGGGAGGCTATATGTATAGGGGAGATGCTGCCCAAATTTTTATAGGCAAGTATTGGTTAAGAATAGAATTTTTAAGTCTCATGAATAGTAATTGGTAAATGTGACCATTTGCAGTTTTTGGACGAAACGGGAATTGAGATTGGGCAAGCGTAAGGCGCAACCAAGGTATGTAAAGCTTTGCTCTTTATTCTTTGGCATGTTCTAAACGTAGTAGGCTCGAACGCGAGCCTTGGAAACGACCCTGCTCCTCGGATTACGAGATTGAAATTGGCTCCAAATCCTTTAGTGAGATTGAATCAATTTTTCCTAAATTGCCTCCAAACTGACCTATAAGTATGCAATTTTCATAAATGGAACCGGAATGCCCTAAAACTCTCATGAAGGACTCTACAAGGGCTATGATTCATAATTTGAGTTTACCACCTCGATTAACCCGAGGTGGGCCCGCAGATTCCGAGACCTCCTACTATTGCTTTATTTGTCTTATTTCTATATAGTGCTTAAAAGAATCTTTTGATTATTGTTCCGTCTGTCAGATAGTAAATGTGATGAATCTATATTACATTTTGATATGTGCTATGACCTTAGAAACATGATTTGATATAATGAATCGTGCCATCCCCAAAAAGGGCGTCCATACACACTATGACTAATATCCGACTCCTTTGAAATGATTTGTCATTTAAACAGTCCCATTTGTTAAGGAACGACCATTCTGACTATTCAGTCAAACCCTATGGTATATTTATTATGTACGAACAATCTTGGGAGTCTGCTTTAATATAATCCGTCGCAGGTTACGAAAGGTACATCCTAAGACTTATCATTTGGTTTGTCTATTAAGTCTGGACTTATATGCATATGTTTCTGCATTACTCTGTTCGTGCAAGTCACAGTATGTCTTTTCACTAAGCCCGGGCCCGGACATGATCTCGTGCGCATTTCTCTGCATTTCCCACCGAGTCCCTCGTACTTGCGGGCCGGGACACGTTATTTGTATATGTTTATGAGATGATGATACGGGGATGGCGGCCAGGATGGCACATGATGATTATCCACCGAGACCCGCAGTAGAGGGCCGGGACATGTTATGTATACACAGTACATGATTCTGACATGCATGATTTCACCACCGAGTCCCTTAACAAAGGGCCGGGACACGCTATTTGCATATATGATATATGATTTTGTTATACATGATTTCATTCACCGAGTCCCTTATCAGAGGGCCGGGACACGTTATATATGTTTACATGATGTTATACGACTTGGCATGCATCATCTATACTTTGACATTACTTTTCTGAGGTCTCGGATAAGGTATTCACCTTTTGTACTTCGGACTCTGACTATAGCTCCGTCTGTCTTATTCTGGATCTACGACTCCGAGTATGATTCGGCTATCTATATCTTTGTACCTCCGGCTCTGACTGTGATCCTGACAGTTGTCATTCTCTACTTCTGTTCTTGATTATGATTTTATTTGTTGCGTTTCCGCTTTACATACTCGGTACATTTTCCGTACTGACCCCCCTGTTCTTCGGGGGGCTGCGTTACATGCCCGCAGGTACAGACGCTCCTTTTGATACGCCACCAGCTTAGGACACCTGTTCCGCTACTCGGGAGTGCTCCTGTTGATCCGGAGCTTATATTTTGGTATATATCTTCTGTTGTTTTCATCTTCTGTACATATGGTCATTTGGGGTACGGCGGGGCCCTGTCCCGTCATATGATTTTGTTATGTCTGTTAGAGGCCTGTAGACATGTCTGTGGGTTATGGTCTTTCTGTATGGTTATGTGTATATGTTGTTTGGGCGATCCCATACGCCGAGGCGGTCGGTCCGCATATGTTTATACGTTGCTTTGTTAGCCCTGTGTGGCCTTTGATGGTGTTTGCTGTGTACAGGGCTATTTTGGATAGTCTGTAAAACAAAGGAAACTCTGCCGAAATTTTCTAGAAATTATCTAAATTTGGAATATAGCCTTGTCGGCTTCTGCTATATATTTGAATACATTTGATAGATGGGTTTGGGTGCCCAGATCGGGCACTAGTCACGGCCTACGGGGTTGGGTCGTGACAAGAAGTTTCTGGGCGTTTTAGGTCTGAAAATGAGGAGAGGAAGCTGAAAAATTCCCTTAAATGGCCTGGGTAATGGGCCTGACCCGACTTGGAATCGGGTTGGGCCGAACCCACTACCCAGCTCGACCTTTCGGCCTTGAAACGTCCATATCTCCTTATCCCGATGTCACATGCAGACCCACGACCTATGGTTGGAAAGGTATTTCAATTATCTACAACTTTAATTTTAGGTGTTTTCCCAAATTCCCAAATACTGATGGGGTAATGGCCTCCCGACGTCAGATCACCCAAAAACGTAACTTAAAAACATTTTTTTTGGAGGGCTTCCTCTTTGATTTGGCTCAAGGGTCCTTCTTGAGTTATGTTTAACTTCACATATATTATCCATATAACTTGTCATATGTCCTTTTAAAAAAAATCTCGACATGTGGACCCCACCTCAGCTTATGAATAATTCAACGTACAAAAATACGGGATATAACATCCTTCCCCCCTTTGGAACATTCGTCCTCGAATGTTTTACCTTGCGAGCTTATGATGCTTTTATTAGTTTCTTGAAATGGTTGTCCCCTTTAGTTCCTGATTTCCATGCTATTATACTATGGGCTCCTTCATAATTTTCTAGTATTAGACGAATTCCCTTGTTCAGATATGGCACTCTTCCTTTCTTGCTTCTTGGTGCTATTTTGGATCGTTCCTTTTTGTACTCGTCGACTTTTTTTTTTTGTCTCAACAAGTCTAGAAGCCTTTCGTCCTTATCGTTACTCCTTCCTATAATCTTAATCGCATAGTCATTACCTCTATAACCACATTATTAAGTCAACCACGTGAATCATCCGTGACATACTGATACCATGTCATCTCTTAACTTTTTGCGATTACTTAATAATCGAGAACCTTCTTCTTATCTTTAGAATCCTCTTCGGGTGTCCCTTCTCGCTTAACTTATAACTGAATAAAGGTTAAAATACATGATGATCGTAAGGGGTTTTAAATCTCATGTTAATCATGTCCCATAAAGAATCTCTCGAGAGCACTATTTTTGAGGTAAATACTCGTCTTGCATCGTGAGTGAACACTTGTATAGGTAGTTTTCCCTATAGCACCCCTATCATCACATTGAGGTAATACCTCTCTTCTATCATATGCCTATTTTTCAAATCTGTTTCACATTTTGCATTACTTACGAAGTGCTATCTTGAACTTTCCGTCCCTCTTTTGTCCTTCGGTCCATACCTCTCTTCTATAAGTTACTCCCTTAAGAGGTATCATTCACTGCATCTTACCTCTTAATATTTACATAAGATTCTATAATGCGCTGTCCCTCGTCGATTTATTATACTTTACAGTCTTTGGAGTATCTCATGCCTCTGGTAACATTTAGACCCTTTGCAGACTCGACGAATAAAATGAAATTTTCCAAGGTGTAACATTATTTACTTCAATAACCTTGCATTGCTCTGCTATTTCAGTCCCTATCCTTGAATCTTCAGCCTCATGTATCACTTCTCGACTTCTTTAAAAGACATTAACTGTCATTCTACTTTTTAGCTCTTAATCTCAATCTTTAGAGTTGACTATCAAGTAGCGCTAGAGTTTCCCTCATATAGTAACTTTACATAGCTGCTCTGTTCTCTGTCTATCATTAACTGGTATAATTTTGAAAGAATTTTTTTTATTTGACATATAAATTCACTGTCTTCTAGTAACCAGCTCGTTCTGATCGTCTCGCTCAAACTATTTCACAATTTCCCTTAACCCAACTTGTAACACTTTGGGCATATCATCTCGTGTCGTTTCCTTACCTTTAATTCACACTCTTCTACTGCCTCTTTACTCAGATTTTACTCTTACTTTTTCTGTCACACACTATGTTGCAACCTTTACAAGAATATGTGAAGGTGCTCAAATACCTTAGCGTCGTTCCACTAGTCTTTATGTTTAACCTTGCCTTCGCCTCTGATATCTTTCAATGATATCGGGGCTCAACTATTTTTTTTTACATCTTTCCTTAATGCGTCCAAAATATCACAACTGCATTGTTATTATTGGATCCTTACTCTTCTTGTCAAGTACTCACTTAGTCTCATTCTTAGCATACAAATATTCCTAGGTTGCGTAACTATTCTTGTACAACTTATATAATATATATATCCAATCCTAGTCATAGTCTTTCCTTCTCCTGATTCATTATGCTTTACATAACTCATCCATACTAAAACTCGCTCGTAGCCTATCTTGTCATACTCCTTTCCTTTGATTCATCCTTTGATTTTTCTTATATCTTATTATAGGGGATTTTCTGTCCCCTCTCCTTTTTTTTTTCAATTCAATTGGCACACTGTACCATATCCATATCTTTTCTTTATAATTTATGATTTTGATTATCCACGTACGAAACTTTAACAAAATCATGAAGCGACGAGAATCTTTCCACATATAGTATAAAATCTTATCTGATAATTTGTACTCGAGTAATGTAATCAATGTAGCAACTCATCCAAGGCCACATTCCACTTACTCCAATCAATAATTAATTAGTACCTGTAGTCATTCCAAATTCTCAATTAGGTAGCACTTATATTCTAATGATATGTGTCCAAAGTTCTCTTGTAACATTATCTTCATCCCAACCTACATCATCTGTTTTCTTTAATAAATTTACAATACACCATTTGTCCCTCAGGCCTACAGTCCTTGTCCTTTAAGGATTTCACTATTTCCGAGGTAAAGTCATATTTGCGCAGTAGTCCTTTATGTCTTATGCTCTTCTACCCTTGTTGCGTACCTGACACTGACTTCTAACTTACTCAAAATCATATCAAGTTCGTCTTAATGATAGTCTTATCTTATCTCCTTGTCGTTGTATTACACCTTTAAGTTCGTAGCTCTGTATTTCCCTTTTATTTTACACTTGTACTCCATTAATTACGTCTATCTTGGGTGCTTTATTTAGTATTCCTTTCCATTTCTCCATTCTATGTCCATCTTTTATTCTATGCACGAGAAATCTCTTGCTAATCTTGTATCTTTCGGAAAACACTACTCCCACATAGTCCCTTTCTCTTTTTCAAAGTGTGTTCTGTTCATCCCTATTTGTCCCTATCATCCCAGTCATTTTCTGGCACTCATTCTGCTTCGTTGCTCATCTTTCTACAGTTTCGTCTTTCACAGTTCCGTCACTTATATTACTCGTGTTCTCTGCTATATATGTCGCAACCTATTACTGCACTGTTATCTCACTCGCTTCCTTCTTATTTCCTTCTTTCAATTAATTCCTTCTTTTCTTATGCTCACTATCACTTCCGTTATCACATAATCTGTATTCTGAACTTTCCCTATAAAAGAACTTTATAAGTCTTTCTTATTTGTTCTATACCTCACAAGCTGTCTTATCAATACATTCATATTTGTCACAATTCTTCTTCCTTTGTACTCTTGTCTCAATCATACTATTACTTCTTCTAACTATAAACTCGTCGTAATTTATCCATACTTATCAATTCAGTTGATACCTCAATGTAACACTCTATTAAAATTTGCCAGCTTTTTCTAAATCATCTCTTAAAGCTTTAATCCAACATGATAAATTTACCCTATCGATATCGACCTCATAATTACTATTACTATCAATTCAATAGTTAACTTATTTCTCGAAGTCAGACTTGCAACTTGGTCAAATCCTGTTATTACTGTTGACACAATCTCTCAAGACATATTGCAAACTTATATCTCATTCCCTTTTATTTCCAAGAATTTTTTTGCAGAGTTTCCTCTGTATTTCTTACTATCCCAAAGCCTGCACGCAGAAAATACCAACAATACCTCATAGGGCCAACATATATACGTATATATATCATATCATATCATAGCCACACAGGGCTCCCAATTTCAAGTAAAGGTATAAAGATGTCAAAACTTACCTCACATATCACACCTCGAGACGTACCTGATCCTTTAACGATCTGCCCTGTTATACCTTCCTATCTACCTTCCCTTTAATTCTCCAACTTTACATTTCAGTCATACTTCAATATTCATACCTTATCTGACATGCATCTTTCGCACCGTTGCTTACCTGTGTACTTTGTAGCTCTCAATATCATCAGTCACTTTCATCTGTCGATGCCGATCTTCGGCTGAAATCAAGGGTTAGTATAAGGAATTTCATTTCCTATGGCTGGGCTCTATCGCACGATCTTAGATATGAAAGAAAGGTAACAGCCTAAATGTCCTGTAGCTTCCTGTTTATAGATGTGGTGCACAACACACCGATAAACAAGACTCTACTAGACACGGTCTGTAGACACTCCGAGGATGAACTACTCTGATACCACTTTTGTCACGACCCAGCCCCATGGGCCATGACTAGTGCCCGAGCTGGACACCCATAAGTATACCTGTTAGACATAATCAGTCTGACACTATAGACAACATAGGAATCGACATAGACCCAAAGGTCCTCAACGTCACAGATCATGATAATCTGTCTCCTGCGGAGTCTCAACCAATCACAACGTAATAGAATACGCAAGCCAGCGAGGCTGCCACTATAAATCATTATAATACGCAAGCCGACAAGGCTGCCACTACATATCGATAACATACAGAAGCCGGCAAGGCTGCCTCAACAAACACAAACATCCACAACAACTATATAGACACAGCTGATCATAATTTATATACAACCCACATACATGTCTACAGACCTCTAAGATTATCAATAGTGAAATATGACGGGACAGGGCCCCGTCGTACCCCTGGACAAACATATATATACATCAGAAGGTCTGTACCAAAAATCTAGGCTCCGGAACAACGGAGCTCTCCAAGACAGCTTACTGGAAATCCTAAGCTAGGGGATCACCGAATCGAGTGTCTGTACCTGCGGGCATGAAACGCAGCCCCCCGAAGAAAGGGGGTCAGTACGAGATATGTACTAGGTATATAAAGCATGAAATACAGTAAAGAGGATCATAACTGAAATAGGGATTACAGGAGACAAGTATAACATCTAGAGTACCAAAACACTTGCCTTTTGAAACATAAATCATGCATGTCAATATCATATATCATACCCGGCCCATTATGGGACTCGGTGAATAACATCATCATATACCATCCTGGCCCCCATAAAGATATCATCATATCATCTTATCATATATATATATACCGTACCCGACCCTCTAGTGAGGGACTTGGTGAACAATGCAGTAAAACTGTGCACGATAACATACCCGGCCCGGGACTCGGTGAAAGATTTATTGAGGCATGCACAAGAAGAGTATTGAGCAACTATATGCAAACTAAATTATATTTGAGACTCAATAGAATAATCAAAATGAACCATCATTAGATAACCAAGACAATAGTCATATCAAGTACCCTTCGAAGGTCACTATGGATTATATCAAAATAGAACTTCTGGAATCATAGACACGTATCAAGACATAATAAAATAAGTTCTGGGAATCAAGAACATTAGCCATCCTAGTGTCTCTAAGAATAGGAGCTTCTTTGGAGTCACATACACGTCGTCTGTTTGTTTCATAAGGATCATGCCAAAAAGAAAGAAGGGTTAGCTTTACATACCTTGAACTCTATCTAAATGTCCAACGTCTACTTCTCGAGCTCGTAGGTATAAAATTAAGATAACATAAGCCACAGTTAGATCATCCGCATCACTTATTAACCAATCCAACTACGAATGAAACTTAACGAAATTCGGGCAGCATTTCCCCTGAAAACTTAACAATCCTCGAGATTCCAATTTAGCCAAACATCAATCAAAATACCAACAACAACAACACCAACAATTTCACATCAAACTAGAATTAAATCCATTCTTAAATCACTTCCAAAACAGCCCAATATACATTCGTATATCAATGCTTGTATATAGTTCTTTATTTTCGTATATCTATAGTATAACAACAAACACAACAACAACAACCACTATAGCCAATCCCACGATATTCTAGCCCACAAAATAATGCATAACAACCATAAAACAGCCCCATAATATTGTCACAAAACATCCACGAAAATCATATAAAACAGCCCGGTATACGCTTTGTGTACAATATCTTCATAAATTTTATTCTCCCAAATTCAAGAACAACAACTTATCAACAACATCAGCAACAATATCAACAATTATCATACATCATAACTCAGCTAATTCCATCCATTTAATCCACCTAAAACAGCCCCTTAATCCTTAAATCTCAACAAAATAACAAACTAGTTTATAACACTATTTTCTCCATTTTAATCTGTTAAAACTCTAAATAAACTTGTTAACAATGAAAAAGGGACCTTAATCTTACCTTAAGTATGCAGCAACCACGTCAACACTATTCTTCTTGGATGATTTTTAGCTCAATTTGAAGGCAACGCGACGTACAACGCTTTTCTCTTCACGAGCTTCGGGATTCGGGGCTCAGATTTTGGTCAAAATGGCTTTTTCTCTCTAAGGTTCTCCTCCCTCTCTCTCTATAGACGTTTTTGGGTGTTTTTGGTCTCGAAATGAGGAGATAAAGCTGAAAAATTCCCTTAAATGGCATGGGTAATGGGCCTGACCCAACTTGGAATCGGGTTCGGCCGAAACCACTGCCCAGCTCGACCTTTCGGCCTTAAAACGTCTATATCTCCTTATCCCGATGTCACATGCAGACCCACGACCTATGGTTGGAAAGGTATTTCCATTATCTACAACTTTTATTTTAGGGGTTTTCCCAAATTCCCAAATACTGATGGGGTAATGGCCTCCCGCAGTCAGATCACCCAAAAACGTAACTTAAAAACATTTTTTTGGAGGGCTTCCACTTTGATTTGGCTCAAGGGTCCTTCTTGAGTTGTGTTTAACTTCACATATATTATCCATATAACTTATCATATGTCCTTTAAAAAAAAATCTCGATATGTGGACCCCACCTCAGCTTATGAATAATTCAACGTACAAAAATACAGGATATAACACTTGGACAGAAGTGGAGAAGTGTTAAAATGAAAATAATGAAGTTGGATCACATTTATACACTTGAGAATAACACAGCCCGTCGGGTGTTATACGCACACTTATACGGTCCGTATAAGTGGCCGTGGTTCACCATCAGGGAAATCATCTTCCTGTTGGGTTGTTATACGAACCTCTTATACGGACTTTATAAAGTTATACGGACCGTATAAGTGGTCGTATAACTCTACTTCCCTGAAATGGTTTCCGTCGTTTCATTCGATCTCCAATCCTTATGGAACCTTCTTGACACTTATGTAACACTTCATTACCAATCTAAGGAGAGTTACAACTCTTCTTTAAGACATCATTAAGTCAATATTAGCTCAGTACTTTACGAAACTTTTCAAAAACACCACATATACTTTGCCCTTCTTAAGGAAGTTTCTCCTCTTACTTCCAACATCTTTGAAATCTCAACTAGGATCGTTAAATAATATTCCTTACTTATAGAAATATCATATTTGTCTCACCCTGCATTAGTCTATCTATCATATGACGACACGAAAATTTTCCGAGGTGTAACATTCTCCCACCCCCCCCCCCCCCCCCCCCTTAAGAACATTCGTTCTCGAATGTTAGGTTCTCGAGGATTATATAAAAATTTTGCCAGAGTTTCCTCTATAATAGGGCACTACCATCCCACACAGCAACCCAAAATACATCGCCTCACAGGGCTACGATAACGACGACAATTACTATGGCCACACACGACCAAGAAAACATCAAGAAAAGCATTACATACCTGAGGATAATGACGTCTTTGCCTGAGTCTCCTCTGAGGGTAAAAATAAATGTGGGTACCAGAATTTCATGTCTTCTTCGTCTTCCCAATTCATTTCCTCTCTATTATTATTCGTCTATAAAACTTTAACTGAAGCTACCACTTTGATTCTGAGCTTTCGTACTTGCCTATCTAAAATGGCAATGGGGACTTCTGCATAAGACAATTGCTTTGTAACTTGAACATCATCTATTGGTGTCACACCCCGACCTTACTAGGGTGTGATGGGCACCCGACCCTTACTTAGAGCCGAGCGAACCCACTGACTTTTAATACATATATAACCCTTTGGACTTTTTAAATCAAATAAAGATGGAATGCATAGTAAAATTTTCAGAAATATTCTTTTTCGTTACTTTCAAATGAAATAAAATCTGTAATCATATGAAACTTATATCATAACATGAATGACACATCGGCTGATGGAGCCGCTTACTGAACTGACAACCAATACCCACAACTCTGTCTGCAATGTCTCTAACTTCGAACAAAACATCATAGCACATATACTCTGACTCGGCAGCACTCCAGGAACAAGTGGAGTCTACCAACTCCGCTGGAACATCTTCTATACTAGCTTCAACTCATCTGGGTGTACCTGCGCGGCATGAAACGCAGCCCCCGAAGAAAAGGGGGTCAGTACGAGCAATGTACTGAGTATGTAAGGCATGAATAGTAACATAGTAAGGGATATAAATATGAATAGTAACAGAATGGAAACATAGAGCATATCATGAGGTAAAAGAGTAACCTGTACGTATGAGTGCCTCTTAGGGCGGATGCCATGCATGCTTATCTTTCCTTTGAAAACATTTCTTTTCATATACATAGAAAATAGAACATGTCATAGTGCCGAACAACGTCGGCTCCCCCACATAGCGCCGAATACGTCGGCTCCCCCACATATATCCCGCGTCCGGGCATCCCGCGTCCGGGATGATATTACGCCAACTGACCAGGTGGCAATGCGTCTATAGCGCAACATATGTCCCTTTTCCCCATATTCCCCATATACATACATATGCCCCTTTTCCCCATATTGCCCATATACATATATCATATAAGCAGCATGCATAAGAGCCCAAAGAAAGTCATGTATCCATCGGAGTGACGTAAGGTCGGTAACCTCCGATTACATTATGGAATAACTATGGTCGCTTTGTCTCACCTTGAAGGAACAATTATTATAAGATGAGACGAGCAACGAATAACAGCATACGTAAACCGACACCTGAAGGCTCGGAAACAAGTTTCGGGTCAATCCGATTTAGTATAAGAAAGTTATGAGCGTTTGAAGTACAGAACCTTTTACGAACATTTCAGAAGTCATTTTTTTTGGAAAATCAAAGCAATAATCATATCAAATACCTTTCGAACATGAAATCGTCCTTATCATAGTTATCATAGAAATATTCTCATCCTCGACATCATCAATGTCGTTGTAAAACATATCCATCGTTTTTGTCATAAAAGCTTACAATACCATAAACCTTTGTTTTGGAAAAATGCGGACATTTTTGGAAAATATTAACGGGTTATCGGAAAAGAATCATGCTTTGAAATCATAACCATCTAACTTTTGAAAACAAGGAGAATATGGAAGCAATTATGAAATCATAACATCGGGATCATGCCTTTGAAAGAAAGGGACAATCCTTAACATACCTGTTCCACGTCCTATTAGTTACGCTTAATTGTCCAAGCTCGCTATCGCTAGTCTACATTCAAGAAGATTGAGGCAATCATTAGATTCATTACCACATACACTTGTCTTAGTCTTTCAAATAAATTCACTTATGATCCGCCGAAATTTCGGCAGCATCTCCCCTATAAATACACCATCCCCGAGAGTCTAACTCGGCCCAAATCATCAATCAACAATCCGAGAATTCAACTCGGCCAAACTATCAACAACAATTCCATCAATCATACCAACAACATCAACAATCAATTCAAGACGCATTCTAACATTAACAACCTTTGTCATACAATTTAACGACATTCCATTTATATTCACTTCAATTCAATTCACATAACATTCAAGACGACTCAATCAACATACTAATTCACCCGACACCTTCCAAATTCAAAAAGAATAATAACAACCTATTTCCTTCTTTCAAATTCAATCACCACAACCCAACTTCATGAATTATATTTACAACCTCATGTTAACAACATTACCTTCACAATACAAGAAACCATACTAGCGTCACATTACCTTCTTCAACAATCCCATAACGATTACAAAATTATTTCAAGCCATTAAATCTTCATTTTACATCATGAAATCCACAACACAACAATCAAACTACTAAATAAAATTAATTCATCACTTCTACACCACCACTACTACATTCGACGACAACATCAACGCATACATGTATCATGAATTCCATCCATTTGTACATACTTTAACATACATAAATTATCCATATCACAAGCAAAACAGGATTGAACACATACCTTCCTTTCCACTCATCTTCTTTCTCGGCTAGGGGGTTAAAATTGCACAAAGAATGGTTGCTTGCTCCAATAACTACTCCATGTTAATAAGGGCCTTCCATTTAGTAGAAAGGCTAGAAGAAATTAATTTTTCTTGGTCAATTTCTATGACTCAAATTTTGGCACCATGGCCGAATGGCCCCAATTTTTCTCCAAGTTTCCTCCTTGAATTTTCATGAATAGTTTGTCTTGCTTGTAAACCTTGTCCATATTTATAATTAACTCCATCAAATAGAAGAGTGGACACATGTCCCTTCTCTATTTTTCTTGAAACTTCTTAAAAATGATCAAAGAAGACTAATTGTCTTCTTAAGAAAACTTTGGTCCATATATCTTTATAATCTATAATTAGCCCCCATTTAATAAAAATTGTGGACATATACCATACATGCCACACGGCCAACATGGCCCCTTCAAGAACCTTCATGAATATTTTGTGAAATTCACATTTTTCCCCTAGCCTTCCACAATATTACCATGGACCCTTTTGTAAATTTCCCTTTTTACCCTTGGCCTTTCCCAATATTTCCATACTAATAATGTTCATAAATAATATTCATAACAACTTGTACATTAAAATAATTCTTGAAAATGGTCTTGTCCTTAACTTGCCACGACTATCTCGAAATATCCGAATGTATAAAATACGGGATATAACAATTGGTACTATTCTACAAGGATCTCCAATGCACTTACGAAGCATTGATACATGGAAAACTGGGTAAACTGACTCCAACTCAGGAGGTAGATCTAATTCGTAAGCCACTTTGCCTACTTTGTGCACAATCTCATAAGGCCCAATGTACCGGGGAATAAGCTTCCCCTTTTTGCCAAATCTCATTACGCCGTTCATCGGTAACGCCTTTAAGAATACCCAATCTTTCAGTTGGAACCCCTTCGGCAATTGTCTAGATAGGAATTTTGACGACTCTGAGCTGTTAATAATCGATCCTGTATGAGCTTAACTTTCTCTATAGCTTGCTGGACCAAGTCTGGCCCTATCAATTTAGTCTCTCCTACCTCGAACCACCCAATTGGGGATCTGCACTTTCATCTATATAAAGCCTCATACGGTGCCATTTGGATGCTAGAATGATAACTATTGTTATAAGAAAACTCAATAAGCGGTAAATGATCCTCCCAACTACCTCCAAAATCCAGTACACATGCCCGTAGCATATCCTTAAGGATCTGAATGGTACACTCGGCTTGGCCATCCGTCTGTGGGTGAAATGCCGTGCTAAGGCTCACATGAGTCCCTAAACCTTCTTGGAAAGATTTTTAAAAATTTGCTGTAAATTAAGTCCCTCTATCGGAGATAATAGATACTGGAACACCATGAAGCCGCACTATCTCTTTGCCATAAAGCTTTGCATAATCTTCTGCTACATATGTAGCTGACCGGTAAGAAATGAGCTGACTTCATAATTCTATCTACAATCACCCATATAGAATCATACTTATGTCAGGAACGGGGTAAACCTGTAATGAAGTCCATGTTAATTACTTCCCATTTCCAAGTTGGAATTTCTATAGCTTGAAACAATCCGCCCAGCTTTTGGTGCTCGATTTTCACTTGCTGACACTTAGGACATTGAGCTAAAAATTTCGCTATATCTTTCTTCATTCCATTCCACCAATATACAGATTTAAGATCATGATACATTTTCGTTGCTCCCGGGTGGACAGAATAACGGGAACAATGGGCTTCTTCCAATATTTGGTGGCGTAATCTTGCAACATCAGGAACACATAACCTGCCTCGAAATCGGAGAACTCCATCTCCAGAAATCTCAAATGACGACTTCTCCTTTTGAGGGAGTGTATTTCTGTAATGAATTAGGATGGGATCTTCGTATTGTCGCTCTTTCACTTCCACTACTAGCGACGAGACCACTGAATTCTGAATGGTAGCTCCCATACTACCTTAGTCCACTACTCGAACTCCTAGGCTAGCTAACTGCCGGAGTTCGCAAGTCATTTCTCTTTCCTCTGGCTGTACATCGCATAAACTTCCCATGGATCTATGGCTAAGGGCATCAGCCACAACATTTGCCTTCCCGGGATGATACAGGATGTCAACATCATACAACAACAACAACAACAAACCCAGTATAATCCCACTATGTGGGGTCTGGGGAGGGTAGAGTGTACGCAGACCTAACCCCTACCTTGAAAGGTAGGGCGGCTATTTCCGAAAGACCCTCGGCTCAAGAGAGGAGAGAAAGAAAGACAAGACAAGACAAAAGGTTAGATATGATCAAGCGTATTGAAAACAATATGAAAGCAAGGAATAACAAAACAAGAAAGTCATGGTAAAAGGAGAATTAACTGCTATAAATAACTATGAAAATGAAAACAATGAAGGTAAATAAGCCATTATTAACCAGCAGATACTCGCAGAAATCAAGAGACAAGAAACTATACAACAATATAACAACTCTCAAGGGATGATAAACGCAACTACCTACTATCATTCTACCCTAATATGAGTCCTCCAAACCCTCCTATCTAGGGTCATGTCCTCCGTAAGCAGGAAATGCGCCATGTCCTGTCTAATCATTTCCCCCCAATACTTCTTCGGCCTACCTCTACCTCTTCTGAAGCCGTCGCTGGCCAACCTCTCGCACCTCCGCACCGGGGCATTTTCATCTCTCCGCATCACATGCCCAAACCATCTCAGCCTCGCTTCCCGCATCTTGTCTTCCACTGAGGCTATTCCAACCTTGTCTCGGATGACTTCATTCCTAATCCTATCACTCCTAGTGTGCCCACACATCCACCGCAGCATTCTCATTTCGGCCACTTTCATCTTCTGAACATGAGATTTCTTGACTGGCCAACACTCCGCCCCATACAACATAGCTGGTCTAACCACCACTTTGTAGAACTTGCCTTTAAGTTTCGGTGGCACCTTTTTGTCACACAGCACTCCGGAGGCAAGCCTCCATTTCATCCATCCTGCACCAATACGATGTGTGACGTCATCATCAATCTCCCCATTTCCTTGTATAATAGACCCAAGATACTTGAAAAGGATGTCAACATCATAGTCTTTCAATAATTCCAACCACCGCCGTTGCTGTAAATTCAACTCTTTCTGCTTGAAGATATACTGAAGGCTCTTATGATCTGTGTAAATATCCACATGGACACCATACAAATAATGTCTCCAAATCTTTAATGCATGAATCACTTCAGCCAATTCAAGATCGTGGGTTGGATAACTCCTCTCATGTTTCCGTAACTGTCTTGAATCATATGCAATCACCTTACCATGTTGCATCAACACACAACGTAGCCCAATGCTTGAAGCGTCACAATACACAACATAATCTTCCGATCCTTCTGGAAGTGCCAGGACTGGGGCAGAAGTTAATCTATCCTTTAGCTCTTGGAAACCACGCTCACAAGCATCTGTCCATTGAAATTTTGTTGATTTCTTGGTTAACTTCGTGAGTGATGCAAAAATAGAAGAAAAGCCTTCCACGAACATCCTGTAATAACCTGCTAAGCCCCAAAAATGATGAACCTCCGTAGGAGTTGTGAGCCTTGGCCAAGTTTTCACGGCCTCAATCTTCTAGGTATCTAGTCGAACACCATCGACTGAAATGATATGCCCCAGAAAGGTCACTGAGTTCAACCAAAACTCACACTTAGAAAATTTGGCAACTAATTCTCGAGTTTGAAGAACTCTAAGAACGGTACGTAAATGATCCGTGTGTCCTGCCTCGGACTTAGAATACACCAAGATATCATCAATGAATACAATAACAAATAAATCTAGGAAGGGCCTGAACACATTGTTCATCAAATCCATAAATACTGCCGGTGCATTAGTTAGCCCAAATGACATCACTCGGAACTCAAAGTGGCCATATCTTGTTCTGAAGGCTGTCTTAGGGATATCTTTCTCCCTAACTCTCACTTGATGGTACTCGGATCTCAAATCTTTCTTTGAAAACCATTTGGCACCTTGTAATTGATCAAATAAGTCATCAATCCTTTGAAGAGGATATTTGTTCTTGATCATCACTTTATTCAGTTGCCGATAGTCAATACACATTCGAAAGGAGCCATCTTTCTTTCATACAAACAACACGGGTGCTCCCTATGGGGATGAACTAGGCCTAATGAACCCTTTCTCAAGCAAGTCCTTCAATTGCTCCTGCAACTCTTTCAACTCTGCGGGAGCCATTCTGTAAGGAGGGATAGATATGGGTATAGTATCCGGCAGCACATCTATAGCTAAATCAATCTCCCGCTCTGGAGAGAGGCCTGGAAGCTCTTCCGGGAACACATCCGGAAAATCATTCACTACGGGGACAGACTGAAGAGCTTGCGGTTCAGCCTCTACATCTTAAACCCAAACTAGATGGTAAATACAAACTTTTGTGATCATTTTCCTCGCCTTAAGATAGGAAATAAACCAACCTTTTGGTGACGCAGTATTCCCTTTCCATTCTAAAACTGGCTCTCCCGAAAATTGGAAGCGAACCATTTTCATTCTACAATCAACATTGGCATAGCAAGAAGCCAACCAATCCATGCCCATGATAACAATAAAATCCACCATTTTTAGCTCATGTAAGTCAACCATAGTACGATGGTCAAAATCACAACTACAGAATTTCTATATACTCGACTAGCTATCACCGGTTCACCAAAGGGTGTAGACACCTCAAAAGGTTTGATCGTCTCCGGTTTGACCCCAAACCGACCCGCAATATATGGAGTAACATACGACAATGTGGAGCCCAGATCTATCAAAGCATATACATCATGAGAGAATACTGATAATATACCTGTGACGACATCGGGAGAAGACTCAAGATCCTGGCGTCCAGCCAGAGCATAAATACAGTGCTGAGGACCGCTAGAACTGGGGGCTCTCCCCCTACCTCTACCATGGCTAACTGGCACATGTGAACCTGGCCCCATAGGGCGTATAGATGATGAAGATCCGGCCACCGATCCTGAAGGCTGGGTCCTACCCCTACCGCCAACCGAGGGGTAGTCGCGTATAATATGGCCTGGCCGACCGCTTGTATAACAAGCCTCTAAACCTAGTCGACACTGGCCCCCACTGGCCCCGATGTAACTTCCCACAATGGGAACATCGCAGCATGGGTGGCCTCGCCTGACCTGAATCACCCCTGAACTGGGAACCTAAAGCCTTGAAACTCTGACTCGGCCCGGAATAAGTAGATCTATCAAATCTCTGGCCTGTAAACCGTGGAGGCGCACTAGTCATAGCATGGCCTGAATGTCTAGAAAACTGTTGTCTCGGCCCGCCTTTATACTCACTCATCGGACCCGAAGATCTAGCCCTCTTATTATACCCTCTATCATACTCACGCTCACTTCTTTGCTGTTGTTGGCTTTCTTCCAAATTCTAGGCACGAGCTTGAATGCGTGAGATATCCATGTTGTCCTGAAGGGACACAGTCAAGTACCTATCCATCAAATGTGGCCCTAGGCCTCTCACAAATCGGTGCACTCGGTCACCCATATCCGCTACCATGGCCGAAGCATACCTAGCCAAGGAATTGAAGCGGTGACTATACTCTAAAGCACTCATACTCCCTTGCCTAAGATTCAGGAATTTATTGGCTCTAGCCCGCCGAACCTCTAGAGGCAAGTAATGTCGGAGAAAGGCATCCACAAATTCTTGCCATACCGTGGAAGGTGCATTGGCTCCCCGCGAAGCCATCCAAACTGTATACCAATGAACCGCGACATCCCTCAATCTATAGGATGCTAACTCCACCTATTCAATGTCTGAAGCATGCATTAACTGAAGTGTCTTCAACATTCCATCAATAAAATTCTGAGGGTCCTCTTCCGGCTTTGACCCGAAAAATTCTGGAGGGGTCAAGCTAATAAAATCATGGGCCCTTGCACTAACAGCCCTATCACCTTGTCCTGTACCTTGCCGCTGAGTCTGGGCGGCAACCAACTGAGTAAGCAAATGAATGACCGCTTTTACATCTTTGCCCGAAGCATCCGATGGAGGAGCTGGAGGTAGTGGAGCTGAGGTTAAGGCTCCCTCATGCTCCTCAGAAATAGGCACTGAATGGGAGGGCTGAGATCGAGCCACATTCTGGGACTCACCCTCCTCAATATCCATTGGCGGTGCTCTTTCAGCCCGCTTTTCTGCCACTGTCTTGCCTTTTTGGGCTGTCGTGGCCTTTCTCTTTACAGGCATTTCTGAAATACACAATACACAATTAAGGAAAGAGAAATCCTTATATCATGGCTCTATCACACGATCTTATAAAGAAAGAAGGTTATTCATTCACAAAATGCCCGCAACCTCCTGTTTATAAGCGTGGCGTGCAACACACCCATAAATAAGACTCTACTAGACACGGCTCGTAGACACACCCTAGGACGGAACTGCTCTGATACCACTTTTGTCTCGACCCAACCCGAGGGCCATGATGGGCACCAGGTGCTAACTCACCCGGGTACCTTTTATCGTACGTTCGTATTCACATCTAGGTGGACCACATAGCTTACTCATGAATGTTATACATCAATAATGCTAAATTCATTGGGCAACAACACATTTATACCATCATTAATAATTATGCCCACATCAATATACATAAGCCGACGGAGCCATCAAAATGATATACAAAATATAATCCGACGAGGCTTCAAGGCATCTAACCATATACAACTGTCTACGAGACTCTAAGAAGAGTAGGTAACATCATCTAGGCTGGACAGGATGAGTTAGTTTTCACCAGGCCTATCGGGTGTTCATCCGGTTTTCCAAGTTTCTATGTTGAAGAAGTGCCGTTCTGGTGGTTCCTGTATCATTCGTTGTGATTCAGCTTCATTCAATGAAAATCTTTCCTTCAAGGAGAAGTCCAACATGCATAGCCGATATCCTCAGTTATTACCAATTCAAGTATTTTTCTGTCCTCTCTTATTTGTCGCTTGAGGACGAACGATTGTATAGTTGGTATCTGATATAACGACCCATTTGGTCGTTATTGTGTTTTCGAACCTTTTGATCTTTTTCTAAGCTTTATTAACTCAAATTTGACCCGCGGGGACCGTTGGCATGCTTCCCGAGGTCATCTGAGTTGATTTGGGCAAGTTTTGGGGAAATTTGTCTTAAAAGCAAAAAATGGTTGACTTTTGGGTAAACGAACCTTTTTCGAGAACCCATCGATTTTGAGAGGTCCGGGTGGTCTGTTAGAACTTGTGTGCATATTTTGTTCGATTCCCAATACACTCGGGTGCATTTTGGAACGTGGGTTGGAACGTTAGTTTTGATGCATTGGGGGTTGATTCGACCAACGTCACCTCCATTGGGAATTTCGAGGCCACGAGTGCGTTCGTAGCGAGTTTTTATGTGTGTCTATGTATGTGGTATGTGAGCAGATGACTTCAGATGATAGTCGGGATTTCGGGTTGAGATTATGATTTTGGGAATTCTGGTTCTCATGCCCGCTATAGCAGCACTAGGACAAGTGCAAATGTGGGCTGACCGTCGTGACGGTTTGAGTTGTCGTCGAGGCGGACCGCCGCAGCGTTCCTATTGCCGCAGAAGCGGTATCGGGCAGTAACTGAATGGTTTAAGTGATAAAAACCCCTAAGTATCTATGCATTTCCCCATTTCGTCTAAAGGCTATTAGAGAGGGTTTTGGAGTTCCTGAAGAGGATAAGCTTTGGGGTGAGTTTCCCTAACCTGGTACTTCATTCCTTGATCATTAAATCAGCATAGAAATTCATGGTTCATGCTAAGTTCATCAATAAGTTGAGTATTAATAGTGGGTTTTAATGGGTTTCTTCCAAAATGATTTCTTGGCTATAAATCTGAAATTAGTTGTTGGGTTAGCTTTATTTAGCATGGATTTGATGAATATAAGTTGCAGTATCATGTTTACTTCTTGATTAAGGCATAATTCTTAAATTGGGAGTTAGGGTTTATACCTAAATTTAGGGGTTTTGCATAGAATTCGAATTTGAGTAAATTATTGGTTTTTCTAGCTTGATATTGATGGGAATTGATCACTTAGAGCTTTAATTTCATGTTGAGATATTTAGATTCCTATTTTCACCTTTCTAGTTCTTAAACCCTATTCCATATGTTGGGAATTTGGGTCTTGAATAGAAGTGGGGTTTGAATGATATTCTTCTTGATTCTAATTTTTTGAGTCGGCTATGTTTAGACTTTCACTATCTCGAGGAACAAGGGAAAGGGAAGACTAATGTTTGATTATTGAAGACTTTATTTTCGGCCTTCCAGGTAGGTTATGGTTTACCTTATGCTGTGACTTCGATTAGCGAAGGTGTATGTTTAGATGATATTGTCGGAGAGTTCATATAAGCCTTCAGGCATGAAGTTGGGATGGATATTGTCTTAGGTTAGGCCTTGTTGTATGATTTGAGGGCTAGCTACTCCGTTGTGTTGTTGACTTATTTTGATCTATTTACTTATGGCTCGTTGTCACGTTGATGACATTGGGTTATTAGTGATTAGCGATATATCATGGCTATGATATTGGGGTACTTTACTTGATTGATATTGAGATGAGAATAGTGATTCCATTGTGGCTTAATTGTGTCGCCTAATCATTGATACTGCTTGTGTGCCCTGAGAGGTACTGTTGAAAGTTGTGATTCCATTGTGGCTTGTTGTGTAGCCTTATCATTGATATTACTTATGTGTCCTGAGAGGTGATATGCTTAAATTACACCTTTTAATGGCATAACGCGGACGTTGTCAAATATAGTAACCGAACAAGGTTGGGTCGAATCCCACAGAGAACAATATGTAGGCGTTTGAGTAGAGTAGGAATTATCACTAACAATAGCTAGACCGAACACATCATTGGTGGTTTTTGATAAGGTTTTGATAAAATACAGAAATACAAATTCTAATCTATAAAGCAAGTAAATTGATCAATGGCCACAAGTAAGGAATTAAGGAATCTATTTCTCAAGTAACGATCCAATCTATTTCACGAATTATGAATAATAGCAAGTTTATGTTAATTAGCCTCGGATAAGGACTCTAAATTAACTTCTCCCGAAGATTAACTAGACTACCCAATTGAACATCCCTCAAGCAATTAGGAGCATTAAGAACACCCGACTATGGCTACAAGTGGTATCGCCTATTCCTAGGTCAATTTCCATTAGATGGGGGTTAACGCCTTAAATTCATGTTAATTATCCTACCCAACCCCGTTCTTCCTCTTCCGAGTTTCAAACAAAGTAAATGGGAAAGTCTTAGGGTTAGCTACTCCTTTGAGAAATGTTGAAGAACAAGAATAATTAAAATAACAAAAACTTACTTGATTAAAAATAATGTCGATCAATAAATAAGCACAACAAGAGTTTCAATCTCAATTGTCACCAAGAAATTCCCATAAACAAGGTTTGAATAAAAGAAAGAAAATATACGTAGGAACCCTAGCCTTCAAACTTGTGTTTTATGCCAAAGATAATTTTACAATGCTCCCAGTTGGCTTTTAAATGAACTAGAACAGAAAAAATCATCAAAATCCAAGTTCTGCTCGGACTGGGCCGGAAAACCTTCAGCGCGAACGCGCCACGTGGTAGCGCGAACACGTGGATGACGTCACCAGGAATTCTCTTCTTCAGCGCAAACACGTGACTTGCCGGCGCCAACGTGCAGAGTCAATGACGCGTGTGGGCGCGAACGCGTGACACACCTGTGTGAACGCGCAGAGTAATTTTCCACCAAAATTTCCAGAATCTCCATTTTTTTCTAGTGATCATTTTTTTCCCTCTTTTTTGCTTGTTTTCAACACTTAGGCTCTAGGGACCTCGTATTACCTGAAACATGATAAAAGCCACGTAAAATCACATAAACTTGCTTAAAAACAAGTAAAACTTATAGCTGAAAAGCATCGATTGTGGCGTAAAATCACGCCACATCAACACCCCCAACTTAAAGTATTTGCTTGTCCTCAAGCAAGCCATACTAAACAACAACTCAATCTAACACCTAGATATCATAGAATAACAATGTCTACATTGGTTTTGACTCTGAACTACCCGCATGCATGTTTTTCTTCTAAGGACCACCCCAATTTTCTATTTTAAAGCAATATACACAACTCAAGAACGCTATGACTAACAATGAAGCTTCAATGCATGACATTACATTATCAAACATATTATGATGCACATAAACGCTACTTGAGGCGGTCACTTTATTTTGCTCAATTCTCATCCTTATGCCCTCACATAGACCAAAGAATATCTCAACACACATATATACAACAAGAATGGGATGAAGACGAAAGAGAAAAGAAAAACACTTACACTCACAAAGAAATTCATATCTACACATGTAAATACCATAAGCTTGCCCTTATTTTCTATGTTTTCATCCTAGGCTCGTTCGGTTGTGATCACATTAGGACTTGTTTTGGCTTGTAATGTAGGCTTAGTGACGGGTAGGAGACTTTTTGCCTTATCTATCTAGTATTATCAAGGAGGGAACGGGTGCGAAGATGGATTAATTGTACAAAGGGTAAGGTTTCATAATTGGCTAGCCAAGAAAAAGGTCAAAAGTCTCAAAAAGGGAAACTAGGGATAGTTGAAATTTTGGTAAGGATTATTTAGGTAAAGTGACTATTTACACAAAGAAAGCCTAAGATCATCTCACAACCAAACTAAATTTCGGATTTCAAACAAGACCAACCAGGCAAGTTCTAGATTATACATGCATAAACAAAACCAAACTAACAACTCACAACACACATTGGCATAAGGACAATTATTTTTACACTTGTGACCTCCTAAGTAGTCATTTATCACACACAATACCCCAATAATCATAATGTCATATAAAGAATCAATCATGTCAACCAATAACTGTTCTAAGTATGTATTTTTCAAATTTTCGAGAGGGTCCAAAATGTTATATCCCGTATTTCGTACATTTCGGTATTTCAAGGAAGTCGTGCTAAGTTAAGGGCAAGACTATTTTTCAAAATTATTTTAATATACAAGTTGTTTATTAGTATGGAAATATTGAGAAAGGCTAAGGGTAAAAAGGAAAATTCACAAGGTGGCTCATGGTAATATTGCGGAAGGCTAGGGGAAAAATGGGAATTTCACCAAATATTCAAGAAAGTTCTTGAAAAGGGCCTTTGACCGTGTGTGTGGGGGGGGGGGGGGGACTTAAGTGGTCCCCACCCCAAGTCTTGGCCAATTGACTCAAGCCAAGGGTGGGGGCATGTGTCCACCCTTTCATTTGTTGGAACTAACTATATATATGGACAAAGGCTTGCATAACAAGACATAATCCTCCTTTACAAGTTCAAGAAATTTCAAGAAAGAAAACCATAGGGGCATTCGGCCATGGCACTAAAAATTTGTGTCCATGAAATTGATCAAGAAGAATTATTTTCTCCTAGTATTCCAACTAATTTGAAGGCCCTAATTAATGGGATGGTTGTTGAAGCAAGCTAACCATTCATTGGTGCAATTCATAACCCTAGCTAAGTTGACAAATGGAGTGAGAAAGGTATGTATTCAATCTTCTTTTACATGTGTTAGGGATGATTTATGCATGTTGGGGTATGTATAAATGGATGGAATTCATGAAAAAAGTGTGTCTTGGTTGTGGCCGAATAAGAGGTGGTGTTGTGTAGATGTGATGAATTGATTTTATTTAGTATTTTGATTGTTGTAGTTGTGGATTCCATGATGAGAATGAAAGTTTGATGAATTGAAATGAAGTTGTAATCATTGTGGGATTGTTGAAGAAATTAATATGACACTAGCATGGTTTCTTGTGTTGTGAAGATAATGTTGTTAACGTGTGGTCGTAGATATAATGCATGAATTTGGAGGTGAGAAATGTGTTGATTTTATTGAGTTTGGAAGATTGTAAGTTGGTTGTTGTGATTGAATTGAATATAACAAAAATGTTGTCGAATTATGTAAAAGAAGTTACTAATGTTAGAATGTATTTTGAATTGATTGATGAAGTTGTTAATGTGTAGATTGTCGGTGTAGTTCAAGAATTTGGAAGAAAGCAATGTGTTGTTATTGTCCTTATTAAGTTTGGAAGGTTTCGGATTATTGTTGATAATGTGGCCGAGTGGAATTCTCGGATTGTTGTTGATAAATTGGCCGAGTTGCATTCTCGGGTTTGTTGTTGATAATTTGGCCGAGTTAGATTCTCGGGGATGGTGTATTTGCAGGGGAGATGCTGCCGAAATTTTGGTAGATCATAAGTGAATTCATTTGAAAGACTAAGACAAGCGTATGACGACGAATCTAATGATTGTGTGAATTCTTTTGAATGTAGACTAGCAAGCTTGGATAAATAAGCGTAGCTAATAGGACGTGGAACAGGTATGTAAGGCTTACCCTTTCTTTCTTTTGGCATGATCCTTATGAAACGAGCAAATGACGTATATGTATGATTTCAAAGAAACTCCTATTCTTAGAGCCACTAGGATGGCTAACGTTCTTGATTTCCATAAGCTATTTCATATGGTTTTGATGCGTATCTATGATGTCCGAAGATCTATTTGATATGTTTCCGAATGGCATTCGAAAGATAATTGATGTGACTAATGTTTTGATTTTCAAATGCTAGCACGTTCGATTATTCAATTGAGTCTTGGATATATTTTGATACGTACGTATGGTTCCAAAAGCTCTATTTGATTTGATCCGTACCGATATCCGAAAGGTACTTGATATGATTGTTGCTTTGATTTTCCAAAAATGGCTTCTGAAACGTTCGTAGAAGGTTCTGTACTTCAAACGCTCATAACTTTCTTATACTAAATCGGATTGACCCGAAACTTGTTTCTGAGCCTTCAGATGTCGGTAAGTGTACGTATCTATCGAGTCTTGATTTATGTGCATGTGGTTTCACACTACTCTATTCGTGCAAGCCTCAGTATGTCCTTCACTGCGCCCCGGGCCAGGTTCTGTTATCATGCGTCTTCCTCTGCATTGTTCACCGCGTCCCTCTCCCTTGCGGGCCGGGTTCTGTTATATGTATATAGGTATATGATGATATGATGATATGGGGGTGGCAGCCAGGATGGCATATGATGATTCTGTTCACCGCGTTCCGCAATAGAGGGTCGGGATCTGTTATATGCATATATGATATATCATTTTGACATGCATTGATGATTCTGTTCACCGCGTCCCTCCCTAGAGGGCCGGAATCTGTTATATGCATATGTGCTATATGATGTCGGCATACATGATGACTCTATTCACCGCGTCCCTCCCTAGAGGGCCGGGATCTGTTATATGTATGTGTATATGATGACATATGATGTCGGCACGCATGATCTGTGTTTGGAAAGTAAGTATTTTGGTACTCTGGATGATTTACCCATTTTCTGTACTTCTTCTGACATATGACATCGGTATGCAAGATTTGCGTTCAGAAAATAAGCACCTTGGTATTCTGGTTAATGTACTTACTCTTTGTACCGTTGTTCCGATTATGGTTCTGTTTTCTGTATTCCATGCCTTACATACTCAGTACATATCCGTACTAACCCCCTTTCTTCGGAGGCTGCGTTTCATGCCGCGCAGGTACACCTAGATGAGTGGAAGCCATTATGGAAGATGTCCCAGCGGAGTTGGCAAGCTCCATTTGCTCCTGGAGTGTTGTCGAGTCAGAGTTTATACGTTATGATTTCTGATTGACGTTAGAGACTTTGCAGACAGAGTTGTGGGTATGGGATGTCAATCTTGTAAGCGGCTCCATCAGCCGATGTGTCATTCTGTGTTATGCTATAAATTCCATATAATTACAGATTTTGTTTTATTTGAGAACAACGAAAAAGAGTATTTCTGAAAGCTTTACTATGTATTTCATTTTATTTGATTTAAGAGTTCAAAGAGACTATGTGTGTAATAAGAGTCAGAGGGTTCGCTTGGCCCTAAGGAAGGGTCGGGTGCCCATCACACCCTAGTGAGATTAGGGTGTGACACAAAATTCCCAACAAACCATAACAACATGCCATCAATTACAGAGTAACACCAAATAAGTCAAAACTACTCTATTTAACCTAAGAAACATCCTAAACATGCCAGTTTCAACAAAAATAAAACACCTCAGGAAAAGAACTTTGGCAAAGAAAAGCCAAGGGGGTTCCTAAACACATATTTACAATACAACAATACCAGATAGCCACCCCCAACTAAAAAATTTGCAGTGTCCCCACTGCATCACATAAGCATACAAAAACAATCTTAGGCATACCTGCAAGTACGGAGTGCTATAGTCATCTCTGCTCACCCTCTGAGCTGGAGCTACTGGGCTATGGCATGACAAAATCTTCCTCATTTTCCTCCTTCTCATTCTGTGTTCCGCATACACTCCCCAGAATACTCATCATCTTTTTCAAAAACTTGCTTTGCATTTTGGCGTGCTCTCTTGCCTTTTTCTGCCTTCTCTCCATCTTACCCTACTTTTCCTTTATATGCTTTAGCTCCTCCACTACACTTGCTAATGTCAGACCAACAGATCCAGAAGGAGCTGTAGATGTGCCCTCTCCAGCTGGGCCCGAAGGGAGACTAGCCACTAGCTGTTGAATCCGAGTGTCCACCCCATGGACTTGGGTGGAGATATAATGAAAAGGCTTGGCGGCTCTTGCAGTGGTGGCAAGAGTGGTATAGCTGGAGTAGGAGCAGGCGCCCCATCAGTCGAATCCGATGCAGTAAAGACGTCATTCTTCCTTTTCTTCTGCACATTATCGGGCCCTCTCTTCTTCAATGGATGAATCGGTCCACCGGGCCCCTTTCCTTTGTCACCTGGCATCGTGGGCACCCCATCAGTGGAGCATAAATAGGTGATTAACGATGGGAAGAATAGACTCTTAGTCCTTTCGATCACCACCTCCCGTATTTCTTGCATAATAAGCCTCCCCACGTCCACTGGCAACCCGTCCATCACAGCATAAATTAATTTAGCCCTCTCAAGGGGCACCTCTGAATCATGTTTAGAAGGCAGCACCCTGGATGTCACAATATCTAGCCAAGGTTTGGCCTTAGCAGTGAACTCTGTGGTGTCAATCTTCCTTTGCATTGTGGTAAACCACTTTGGTTGCTCCCTACCGTGAAGGTGGGTCACAAACCATTGTTGCTTCATTTGTTCGTACCTTTGTGCCATCTCACTGTTATCACCATCCTGCAGATTGTAGTAGGCATTGATTTGAGAAGCATTGCACAGGACATCTACGCCTCTGACTTTGACAATCGCCCGATCTGTAATGTCTGCCTCTGCAGCGTTTGCATAGAATTCCCACACAAGGGTATAATTTGCCTTGATTTGTTCATCCGCAAAGCGTATCCATCCCCTTGTTACCAGCCTTTCATAGAACTCGGGCATCTTTTCTTCCAAATTTTCTGTTATGATGCCCCTTTCTTCGATAAAGCTCTTTCCCAGCAGTCTATTATAGAGCTTCGAACATTTTGCTGACTGAAAGGTGGTGGTATCGTAGTATTCAATCAAGGGCACTTGGGAAACATTTGATGTTGTAGCCATTTTCAAGCTTAAGTACCTAAAAAATGAACACACAGGTCGAACATACATATGAATACCTAAAACAATGTATAATGAGGCACTTAAGCCAAAGAAATGGGTCACAAAAGTTTCAAGCAGCTCTGTGCGAGCATTCTGTTTCTGCACTATCGGTTTTCCTTCAGCGCATTCGCGCCAAAGAGGTGCGCGTTCGGGCTATTTCACTTTTTTATTTTTGCGCGCTCGTGTGAAGGACCAGCGCGATCGCGCTGAGTCGATGACAGTTCAGAGCAGGCATTTTCACCAACAGGTTATGTGCATGATTTTGGGGCTTCGATTTCATGATATTAATCATGTGTTTTGCCCTAACCTTTGCAATAAATTAACACCCAACTCTCAACTCACATCACTCAACAACTAACCACGATGATTTCACACAAGATTCAACAATTTCACCTAATTCTAATGTTTCAATAAGAGAAAGAGAACATAGTTTCTTCAACAAGAAGATAAAAACGACTCTATGAACAAGAGAGAGAGAATCACATACCTTATAGTTGCAAGTTGAAGATTCTCTAAAAAATTTAAGTTGAGTTCGAGAGAAAAGAGAGGGAAATGGGAGTTTGCCGTTTTTTTTTTTATACCCATTTTGCTTCTGTTTTTAACTGTTTGGTTTCCTGGGATTTCCGCGTTGGCGTGTTCGCACTGACCAATTTTTTTTCTTTTTTTTTGTTCAACGCGTTAGCGCCAAATGGTACGCATTCGCGCAAAGGTATTTGAGACCCACTTTTTCCAGATCACTTTTTTTTAATCAAAAATAATAAAATAAACTCTTCTAAAAATTTATAAATGATTGGTTGCCTCCCACCAAGCGCTTTATTTAACGTTGATGGGTTGCCTCATACCAAGTGCTTTATTTAACATCGCGGCACGACGGTTACCAACTTTATCGCTTTTCCCGCCATTTGGAGCTTATGAATTGGGCACCCAACTTGGATTCAAGTTTGTGACCACGAGCAGCGGGGGGTGGTAAATATATGACCACGCCAAGTAAAATATTTTTCATCTTACACTTCTTGACTTTCAAGTGAGGAATATCGTTCTACCTTCTTGAATTTTCAAATTGCAAAACATAAGGCTCTTGAGCTTCTTGAATTACGACATCCTCTTTTTCCCCCAGATTGGAGTCAACACCAACCAGATTTTTCAGAAAAATGGTTAACTCCAATTTTGTTTTCTTTCGCATTCCCAATAAACTCATCTTCATGATTTACCCTTTCATCTTGAGCATTGGGGAGTTCTTAATGATTTTCCTATAGAGGATTTTCTTCATTTGTCATCAAACCAAGTTGGAGAATAGTTTCCAAGTATTATTCCAAGGCTTTTTTATTTTCATTGCCCTCACCTAGCAGGCACTCCATCATGAGTTTGAACTCACCAATTTGGCCATGCTCACAATAAAAATCACTACCAAACAAGTTTTCATGGAAAGATACCATTTTTTTTCAAAATAAAATAAAACGCTGAAAACAACTATACAAATATTCATAGGTTCGGTTCAAAGCAAGATAGCTTATTTCCTAAATTAGCCAAAATTTGCTAATTGTTCCCCGGCAACGGCGCCAAAATTTGATAAGCTCAAATTACAGCTATTAATGGTATAACGCGGACGTTGTCAAATATAGTAACCCAACAAGGTTGGGGTCGAATCCCACAGAGAACATTATGTAGGCAATTTAAGCAGATTAGAAATTATCACTAACAATAGCTAGACCGAAAGCATCAGTGGTGGTTTTTGATAAGGTTTTGATAAAATACGAAAATATAAATTCTAATCTAGAAAGCAAGTAAATTGATCAATGACCACAAGTAAGGAATTAAGGAATCTATATCTCAAGTAACGATCCAATCTATTTCACGAATTATGAATAATAGCAAGTTTATGTTAATTAGCCTCGGATAATGACTCTAAATTAACTTCTCCCGAATATTAACTAGACTACCCAACTGAACATCCCTCAAGCAATTAGGAGCATTAAGAGCACCCGACTATGGCTACAAGTGGTATCGCCTATTCCTAGGTCAATTTCCATTAGATTGGGGTTAACGCCCCAAATTCATGTTAATTATTCTATCCCAACCCCGTTCTTCCTCTTTTGAGTTTCAAACAAAGTAAATGGGAAAGTCCTAGGGTTAGCTACTCCCTTGAGAAATGTTGCAAAACAAGAATAATTAAAATAATAGTAACTTACTTGATTAAAAATAATGTCGATCAATAAATAAGCACAACAAGAGTTTCAATCTCAATTATCACCAAGAAATTCCCATAAACAAGGTTTGAATAAAAGAAAGAAAATATACACAGGAACCCTAGCCTCCAAACTTGTGTTTTATGGCAAAGATAATTTTACAATGCTCCCAGTTGGCTTTTAAATGATCCAGAATAAAATAAATCGTCAAAATCCATGTTCTGCTCGGACTGGGCCGGAAAACCTTCAACGCGAACGCGCCACATGGTAGCGCGAACGCGTGGATGACATCACCAGGAATTCTCTTCTTCAGCGCGAACGCATGACTTACTTATGCGAACGCGCAGAGTAATTTTCCAGAATCTCCATTTTTTTCCAGTGATCAACATTTTTCCTCTTTTTCGCTTGTTTTCCACACTTAGGCTCTAGGGACCTCGTATTACCTGAAACATGATAAAAGCCACGTAAAATCACATAGAATTGCTTAAAAACAAGTAAAACTTATAGCCGAAAAGCATCGATTGTGGCGTAAAATCACGCCACATCAAGAGGTACTGTTAAGAGTTGTGATTCGATTGTAGGTTATTGTGTATCCTTATAATTGGTATTACTTGTGTGCCCTGAGAGGTGCTGTTGAGAGTTGTGATTTCATCGTGGCTTATGTGTACCCTAACCATTGACATTACTTGGGTGCCATGTGTGGTACAATGTTAGGATAGAATTGGTTGCTGGTATCACATTTCATCATATTCATACACATTTCCATGATATACTGACATATGCATTGTTCTAGTACAGATGATGATATGTGACAGAGTGTAGCGTCTGAGGTTTCTGCCGGAGAGAGAGTATAGGCTCCGAGGTTTCTGCCGAAGAGCGTAAAAGAGAGATGATTGTTCATTGCCCAAGGTCTTTGCCGGGATCGTGAGAGTGTGCTCGTGATTCAAGGTCATATTTCAGAGTGAGTAGTACATGGACTCCGCGAGTCCCCTATGGGTCATGATCGCTGAGACGTGGAGTCATTCCGTCCAGGACATGTTGTACAAAGTTGCATATGCAATACATTCACTTCATACATTATTGCATTACATTGTATCATTTGGCTTCCTGTGATATTACTGTGATTTATTGTGATACCATTGTGATACACGGATTCGGTGTTGATATACTGAGACTTGGCACAGTTGGGCTTAGATGTTATAACATAGGTGATGACTTGTGTCACGACCCAACTAGAGGGCCGTGACGTGCACCCGGAGCTAACACACCGAGCACCTCTAAACATACATCTCATAAACGTATCTGGGTGGACCATGAAGAGAGCTTATGGATATCATAATCTGTAAGGACATATATCACAATATAACGACACATTTCTATATAATCTTCAACAATTATGCCCATCGTCACCAGTCGACAAGGCTACTAAAATATTATACAACGATATGAACCGGTAGGGTTATGAAACGTCTAACTGTACACACATTTCTGCGAGCCTCTACATAGAATACTAGTGATCATGAAGACCAATACCAATTGACTGCAGCTCCGAAGTGAGTGGAGTGCTCCCGAGAAGCTGCTGATAAAGCACCTACGGATCTGATCCGTCTCTCTTCCTACTTGCGGGCATGAGCGCAGCGTCCACAAGATGGGACGTCGAACAGTGTACTGAGTATGTAAAGCATGAATAACAACATAAACAAGAATGAAGAAGCATGAGATAAAGAGATAACCTATATATCTGATTACCTTTTTAGGCGGATATCATGCATGCTTAACCTTTAAATAAAATATTTCTCATATCATATACATGTACATAACATAATCATTAGCCCGCTTCCGGGTACGCTATATATTATTATCTCACCGAGTCCCATAATGGGCCGGGTACGGTATACAAAATATATATACATGACTCACCTCATAAGGTACAAATGCATTGGTATTCCTTGATTATCATACTTGTCTCCTTTCATCTTTCCACTCAGTCATGATCTTCATTACTGTACTTCATGCTTTACATATTCAGTACTTTTTTCGTACTGACCCCCTTTCTTCGGGGGCTGCGATTCATGCCCGCAGGTATAAATACCTGGTTTGGTGATCCTCTAGTCTAGGACTTTTTCTCAGCCGCTTGGAGAGCTCCATTGTTTTGGAGTTTGAGTCAATTTGGTAAAGATCCTTGATATAGATTTATGCATGTCCAGGGGTACGGCGGGGCCCTGACCCGTTATATGTCACTATTATACTCATAGAGGTCTATAGACATGTATGGGTTGTATATATGTTTTGGTCAGCTATATCGACGTAGGTCATTTTGGATATTCCTGTATATAGTGGCAGACTTGTCGGCTTGCATATCTTGTTGTGTTTTGGTTAACTGTGACTCCTCAAGGGATATGTTCATTTTGATATATGACATAATGAGTTTACAGCATGCTTTTACAAATTTCCATATTGTCCCTAGTTCCAGTTTAACTATATTTGGCAGGTAAGTATATGAGTGTCAAGCTCGAGCACTAGTCATGGCCCATTAGTTTGGGTCGTGACACTGCTCGGCCAACTACACCTGGTGCAATCATATATGTGTGTATATGTATATATATATATACGTAAAGCATGCATGAGAGCCCAAATAAAAGCTACGACTCTATCGGAGTGACGTAAGGTCGGTAACCTCCGATATATATTATGGAACAATTATCATCGCTATATATCACCTTGAAGGAACAATTATTATAAGGTGAGATCAACAACAATGAATAAAATCGAGAATATCATGAAATAAGCTCAATAATCTCGTAATAGCATTAAAATCATAAGCTTTGGAATTTCTAGAATTACAATCATCATCATCATGTTCATCATAGAAAACATCTCATCTTTAGTATCATAAGAAGCTTTTAAGGATCATGAACTTCTAACTTTTGGAAGTAAGAAGGTTATGAAAACATATATGGAATCATAACATAGGAATCATGTCTTTTGACAGAAAGGGACTAGCCTTAACATACCTCGATAATCTCATTTTCAATCCACAACAAACTTTAACATAATCCTCTTGCGTCTACCACGAGTGAAATGATACCGTCATCAACAAACAGTGTCGCAACTATCATATCTTGGTAATATTATAACCTTCGGAAAATCGGGCAGCACCTTCCCTATTTATACTACATCCCAAAGACCACTAAGGGTTATCAAACATCCCAACAACAACAACAACAACAATCAACAATAGCAACAACTACAATATAATCCAATATAACCCTCTTTGATTATTTCAAGAATTATATCGAGCGGCGAGCTCGTTTAACGAATAACAAACATCATTCAAACCCAACTCTTCTTTCATAATTCAATCCACCCCCTTCATAACAATATTCATATATTTACCATATCATATTTAGCTCAAAATAACCTTAAATGTATTCCAAAACAATCCATACTCCTACGGTTTATTCTATACTTTCTATTCGTAGAGTTCATATATGGGTGTAAGTTGGGAGAATTATCTAGAGCATTGGGGAAGGTTATGGAAGATTGTGGAAGGTTATGGAACCCTCAGGAACTCTCAAGAACTCTTTAGAAGTGTGGGGATGAGAAAAATGATGAGTTAGAGGGGTATTTATAGGTGTGTGGGTCGGTTTATGCTCCATTGGGACGAAATCGTTAGGCCTTTTTAAGTGAACTTTTCGGATTTTCTGCCCAGGTTCGGGTTCCTCTGACTGTCCATTTTAAAACGCCCATAACTCCCTGCTCCGATGTTGCATTAACAAATGGTTTATTGCGTTTGAAAATAGACTCGACCAAATTAATTTTAGGATTTTTAAACACCTTAAAACTCCTAATATACCTGGAGATATACCCATCCAAAGTTGACCCAAAATTCTGTCGAAAATTCTGCCACTTTCGACAAACTTATTTTCTTCAATTTTCTTGGTCCCGGAATCTTCCGAAACTCTCCATACATTATATTTATCATCAATCATATTTGATAATGGTCATTTCCTTTGGTTCCAAGGTTTTCCTTCCCAGTTACGACTTACGAGATCGTAATTCATCCTTTACTTCATTGTTACGTACTTCTAATGGCTTGTACCTTTCAAAACTTCACGGGACGTCTTCGATACTCCATTAGTATGGTGAAATACGTGGCATGCTCATTCTCTGAAAGTACGAGGTGTAACATCCTTCCCTCTTTAGAAACATTCGTCCTCGAATGTTGTAGCTTGCGAGCTTACGATGCTTTCATTAGTTTCTTGAAATGGTTGTCCTCCTTTAGTTCCTAATCTCCATGCTCTTATACTATTGGATCATTAGTATTCTATCATATTCTCCAATTCTTTGTCGAACTCATTCATTAGTTCCATATCCTCATGTTCTTATGTATGTACCTAGTGGTCAACTGATATCTAGTTACCGTCCTGGGACCTGTCGCCATTAAGATGGTCTTAACTCATGATTGCTATGGCTCCCCGCCGAACTGTGAGAACCCTTAATTGTTGTACTCTTTTGCCTTGCTCCTTATTTCCCTACTAGTGGACAAATTCTCTTGTTCAAATAAGGCACCCTTGCTTGTTTGCTTCGTTGGTGCTATTTTAGATTATCCCTTTTTGTACTAGTCGACCTTATATACATACCATATCATCTCCTTTTAATTCCTTGGTTGGAACCCCCTTAATTCCTTACAATATTATCATAGTTCCACCTATGGTGCACCCCGATGATTTGCAATAGAATTTCCTAGCTGATGACTTATTATTCTCAGTGATTATTTTACTTCAGATTGTCCATCCCAACACCCTTTCATGATTGACTCACAACAACAACTTCAACACAATCCCTCGTATATGTGTATATAATACTTCCTCATCATCATTATTATCCCTCGTAGTATAATTATACTCGTAACATACTAATAATCCCACCTCAAGCTAATTTACAACTCAGAATATCATCAAATTCATATTTGAAAATTTCCTCCAATTTCCTCTCCTCAGATCTTTACATAATTACAATATAAAATCATAAACATGGGACTTGGATAAAATCATACTTAATCATAACTTCCTTTCACTACGAGTATGCTTTCTTCTTAAGTCCTTGGCTCTCTTATACTGGTGACTAATTGAGACTTAAACTAACCTCTATTCTTCTTCGGCTCCTTATCGTCATCCTTGCACCATTCTGTTAGCCATTTTATCATAGCGATTGTTTATATGGTTCTATGTCATATACTCTCACAATTGATATAAATAGTGGCTTGAAATTTCACTACTTACAAAGTACTCCCTTATCTCAAGTAGTACTGCTATCTTGCTATCCATAGGCATACTATCTTCCTTTTCGTTGAAGATTATTGAACTTCTTATAAATATTCCTCTTTTTAAAGCTTTCATCTCTTCTAGTGCTACAAGTTCTTGTTAGTAATCCTGATTGTCCTTTATACTTATCCCTGGTCACATGCGGCCTTTCTCGCTCCATCTACTACCCCTTGGATTACTTTACTGCAAATCTAAATGTACCCAAAATTTCTTCGGCGCGAGTGATTTGAGTCATAGTCCGGAATACAACGTGTGGCATTGGCGAAACTTATTCTCCTTGATTCGCCAAACCTTCGTCATCTTGTTATGCTTCCTTTTTCACATTTGTCTCATAATATACTTGCATTTAGTCCATTCTCACTTTTCTTTAGCACATTCTTGACATATCTGTTCATCTCCAAATTTGACTCCTTCAATCCAATATATTTCCCTCCTTTGAGCTTTGAAAAATTGTAGCTCATCTTAGAACTGAATTTGCTCTTCCCCTCTTTTAAAGGATGTTCTCATATACCAGTACCCTTCGAGTATTAACCGTCCTTGATAGTTATCTGGCCGACCTTAGAGATCCTTCAACTCCTCTATTCCATATAATGCCGGAGTTCTTTTCATCGCATGGTTTAACTTATTTTCCTTTTTTCTAGTTGAGTTCTTATATCAAATCAAAATGCTTATACACATCGGATACAATTTAGATGCCTTCTTCGTTGTCTTTTCACTTCTACCCTTCATGACTAGTAATCCTTATAGGCTAATGAATTAATGGGGACATCAAAATTCATTAGGCCCCTTATGGGGTGTTCGACTATACCACGCTCCTTTAGCCCTAGTCTTTCTCCACGACTATCTTCTTAATATCCTTGAAATTCTCCTTGCTCTGGGTTCCTAATTCCGATTTATATCTATACTATACCATTAAAAGTTGATATTCCACACCATCCATTCCCACAACTCATCCTTTCATTAGCTTAGCTCATTTTGTTACGTAATTCTTCTTAACTACTTGTTTGCATCACAACTATGCATCATAGTCCTTCTAGTGTTCTGTTGGTTCTTGTTCTTATCATGAAATGCTCACAAAGTACACCCTTTCCTTTCTTCTTTCGTTGAGTCTTCATCTTCCTTTATGATACCACAACTTGTGCACACATATATAGATGTATATCTCGAATTTTCTCGGTTTTCTTCATGATTGCATCTTTGCATCATTCACCCAACCATTGTCTTATAACTTTAATTTGTTTTCCCTTGGGCAAGCCTACTGATTCACTAACCTTCTCCTTATTGTCGGCGCCCACATAATTCCCTTTAACCATTTCATTGACACTTTCTCCTTCCTTTAGTCCTCATAGTTTCTTTTACTTGTAAAATGCCTGTTTCCATTAGTCATTCTCTACTCTTAGGTTAGGAAACTTTAGAGTGTTTGGTTACGAGTGCGAATCTCTTTTAACACTGAAAATCTCTTCTTGGGGTACTTTCTTCCCTTAAATAGGCGTACGAATCATGGGTTCACATCCATCCTCCTGGTCAAGTCTCAGGAGTTTAAAACTTTCTCGTCGCTCTTATAAGACCTGTTTATTTCTTCTTAAGGATGCACCTTGGTCCATTATTTCCAACCTTCTTGGTTCTGGTTATGTAGAAGTATAGGTTGATTCGGGGGTCCTCACATTCATCCTTTGTCACGTACAACATTACTCTATCTCCCGCTGATTTATTTAAATTTGATCTTTTTCGTCTGCTTTTCCTGCTTTCATCCTAACCCATTCCTCACTTATATTACCTGATCCTCAATAGGTACATGTTTTCCTTGTCCAAGTTTGTCTCCCCTTCATAATATCATAACCTTCTTTTTTCTAATGCTCGTGCTTACATATTTGGTCCCATTACCGCTATCCGACTTTAGTTCCCGAGAAAACCCAATCCTGATTCTTTCTGTAGCACTTGCTACCTCAATTTTGACATATAGCACAATAAATATTTTTAACATGTCGTAACATCAATCATAAAGGTATACATAATACTCGATGTAGCCACTCGTGACTTATCTTTTTTATCGCTTTTCAACAACTTTTTCTTGCGAGATATCCCATTGCCATTTGATTGTCACACCCTATTTCTGATAGGGCATGGTGGGAACCGGACCCTCACTTAGAGCCGAGTGAAACCGCTAGCTCTCATTATACTCATAGTCTTACTGGCTCTTAATCGTGAAATGATATGCAAAATGAAGGCCTTTCAAAACATTCTTTTCATCTTTCTTAACTCAAGTAAAAAGCTGTAATAGTATGAATCCGTAAAGAATGCATAATGCTACATCGGCCTGCATAGATGCTTACAAGGCTAATGTACTGTATACATGACTCTGTCTGCAAAAGTCTCTAACAAAAGATATGATATCAAAACCGAAGTTGGGACAGGACCTCAACATACCCATAATGTGCGTGACTCAGCTCATGAGACCATACTCCAACGCGGTATCACTCCGAGCCGAATGGAGTCTACCAATCCAGCTAACAGTGTTACACCCGTATCTTCGAAGAAGCACTTATCAAATTTGAAACATAAGTACATTGAGCTATGGCTAAGTAAAACCACTTTGGAATATAAGGAGCAAGCAATATTTAGTATATTTAATAAGTGAAGGACATATATAAGATATACCGGAAGGTTTTATAAGGAAATGAGTGGAAGAAATGAAGTAGTACGACTTCGGAGAAAGGATGGGTAATGTTTTGTGTGAACCTTTTGGTCTAACTTGGGGGATGCATATATCTTAGATATGAAGTGGTTTAAGGTAAAACAAAATCCTAAAATGAAGTTCGTCGAGTCTAGTTTCCAACGCAACAAACCGCTCGTCGATTGGACTTCGGAGTAGAGAATTATGGACGTTACAAGTTCAGCTGACAGAGCAGAAACGCTGCTACAGTAACCGACTTGCTACAGTGACCCGACCCGAATTTGACCCACTATTTAAGGACCAAATCTGATCCAAAACCTCATTTTTTTCAGCCAAGAATGCTCCAAATATTTCTCAAAGCTTCTACAAAATTCGGCTAACTTCTATCCACCAGATTTTAACGCGAATTAAGTATAATCTCCGGATTCAAGTTTGGACAACGTGTAGTTGCGATTATACTATCATATTGCAGTGAATCTTGGTTGGAATTCAAGGCAAGTATTGGAGATATCGCGGTACTAGCGAGAATAAGGTATGAATCTCTCCCTATTGATATGGATATAAGTTTATTTACGGAAGTAGAGTTGTAGAATAATCGTATAGTGGATTTGTTGGTGGAAAATTTGGACAAATGTCGTGTGGGATATTTAATGGAATATGTTGGTATTGCTAATATTGTTGTTGATGTTGGTGCTGTTGTAGTTGTTGTTCTGTTGGTATTGTGATTTCGGGCTAAGCATATAAACAGGGGAGGTGCTGCCCAAATTTCGGCAGATTAAGTGGATTTATTTGAAGGACTAAGACAAGCGTATAACGATGAGTCTAACGATTGTGTGAATCCTCTTAAATGTAGACTTGCGAGCTCGGACGAATAAGTGTAGATAATTGGAGGCTGAACAGGTATGATAAGGCTCGTCCCTTTCTTTCAAATGCATGATTCCTATGGTATGATTTCATAATTGTTTCCGTAACCTTCTTGTTTTCATAAAATAAAATTCCATGGCTCTTAAAGCTTCTCATGATGTAGAGGATAAGAATGATTTTATGATGGTAACAACGATAATGATGATTTCATGTTTTAAGAACTCAAGTTTATGATTTCAAAGCGAATATGAGAATGTGGAGCTACTTCTAGATTTTCTCAATTTTACTCATTGATGATGACTCTACTTCTAAAGGCTCTAAAGTGTATGTAAAGCTATCCCTTCTTTCTTTGTGGCATGAACTACATAAAGTGAGCGAACGACGAACCTACATGACTTCAATGAACTCTAATTCTCAGTGGTACTTGACATGATAGTTGTCTTTGATTCTCAAGTGTTTGTTCATTCTGATTATTCTGTTAAGTCTCAGATGGTGATATAGTTTTCATATGGTTGCTCATGATATTCTACTCGTGCATAACGTTAATATATCATTCACCGAGTCCCGGGCCGGGTACGTATTCGTGCACAGTTTCATTGTATTGTTCACCGAGTCCCTCACTAAAGGCCCAGGTACGGTATATATATGATTATTTCGTCGAGTCCCTCACTAGAGGGTCGGGTATGGTATATATATGATTATTTCACCAAGTCCCTCACTGGAGGGCCGGGTACGGTATATATATGATGATTTCACTGAGTCCCTCATTAGGGTTCGGGTACTGTATATTATATATATGCATGACTCTCATCTCATAAGGGATAGATGCACTGGTATCCTTGATTATCATACTTGTCTCCTGTCATCTTCTACTCAGACATGATGTTCATTGTTGTACTTCATGCTTTACATACTCAGTACATTTTCTGTACTGAACCCCTTTCTTCGGGGGCTGCGTTTCATGCCCGCAGGTACAGACACTCAGTTTGGTGACGCTCTGGCTTAGGACTTCTGCTCAGCTGCTTGGAGAGCTCCATTGTTCCGGAGCTTGAGTTATTTTGGTACAGACCCTTTTGACGTACACTTTGTTACACTCTTAGAGGTCTATAGACATATGTGGGTTGTGTATATACGGTTTGGTCAGCTATATCGATGTAGTTCATCTTGGACGTCCCCGTGTATAGCGGAAGCCTTGTCGGCTTGCATAATTGTTATGTTTTGGTTAACTGTGACTTCTCAGCAGACATGTTCTTTCTGATGTATGATATAATGAGTTCACAGCATGCTTTTCAGAGTGCCATATTTTTTTCAGTTTCAGTCTGATTATATCTAGCGGGTCGTATATGGGTGCCCAGCTCGAGCCCTAGTTATGGCCTATCGGTTTGGGTCATGACAAAAGTGGTATCAGAGCAGTTCATCCTCGAAGTGTCTACAGACCGTGTCTAGTAGAGTCTTGTTTATCGGTGTGTTGTGCACCACATCTATAAACAGGAAGCTACAGGACATTTAGGATGTCATCTTTCTTTCTGATCATAGATCATGCAGTAGAGCCAATGATAGGAAAGCTCGTTCTTGGTACGATTTTTGTTAAATTGCAGGATTGTATTAGAGAAGAGGACAAGTTCAGTTAATTGGAGCGTAAGTTAGGCTCCGAAGGGGGACATGAGACCCGTATCGCCCGTCGACTCAGGATCGAGGATGTCAAGAGGTATAAGAAAAAGCATCAGTTATTCCATTGAGGCGGACCCATCGGAGGATGTGGCTCCATTAGGAGGAGACCCGACTGAGAAATCATATGACAAAAACCCGTTTAAGGGTTCGCGAGACTCCTGTGGATGAAGGCGTAATTAAGGAAGTACAAAGTTGGCACATCTAAATTTTCCTTACGTTTCAGCATTATGTTAGGTCAGACTAGTAGACGGTGGGAAGACAAAGATGAAGAGCACACTTCACTCTATAGCCCACCAGATCAGGCTAAGGACCTATCGGCTACAAGTATACGTGTTCTTATTGGAACTTCCTATGTGCGTATGTATTTACTTCAGGGTAATACTAGATAGTGATGAGCGAAAATCCTAAAGGGGATCAGTGACTTAAGTAATTGGAAGTAACTGCGATCAAGATACCTTCGCCACCATTGCGAATCTTGAAAGCTAGGATGAAAAGTAGTCATACATGCAGATTGAAGGTGATTATTGAGGATTTCAAAGGCCAAAATAGCATTTGCTTAGTCGGACGAGTAAGAGATCCTTTCTAATACGGAGGGAGATGCATCACGAGAATGTTTTGGAATCTGTTAAAACTTCAACTTGATTTAAGTTATGTGAGGAAGGTCACGCAGTAAGGTGTATGCGGTTATACCAGCACTAACACACCGGATCCCATTAGCACTCCAAGGTTAAGCGTGCTGGGGTGAGAGAAATACTAGGATGGTGACCCCCTGGAAGTATAATAAGAGTCCTACAAATTCAGACATAAGAGACAGATGAGAAGATAGAGTAGCCTAAAGGAAATTGGAGTATGCGGAGTGGCTAGAAACCGTAAAAGGTCGCGAAGGATGAGGCGGACTAGACCGGCAAAGAGAAAAAAAAAGTGCATCACAACTCTAGAATTAGGATGAGTTCGAATAGTATTGGGAAGTACTTTGTAAGCGAGACGTTAGTAAACATATATATATATATATATATATATATATATATATATATATATATATATATATATATATATATATATAGGTATGTATGTATGTATGTATGTATGTATGTATGTATGTGTATGACTGTTATACCCCGTAAGTGTCACGACCCAACCCCGTGGGCCGCGACTGGTGCCCTACTTAGGCACCCCAAACAAACTCACAACCCGATCATCGAATTCAAACTCAATCAAACTCAGCATACGCTATCCGAACTAGAAATGAGAAACAGACGCCAGACACAAACATTTATCGAACATTTATCTTAAGCGGTCGCCCGTTCAGATTAGTCAAATCAAAATCAGAAAGGTGGGGGAATATACGTCGCCCAAATGCACACACACACATCAGAAAGGGGCGGAAGGTACATCGCCCAAATGCACACACACACATACAAACCCAGAGGCCGACTTAGCCATAGTAGCGTACGGGCCGCTTAAGATCGCAAAACAGACTCACATACAAACACACCGGACCCACGACCCACAAATCTGACTACAGGCCTCTAAACAAAACAGAACATATGAACAGATGACGGCACAGGGCCCCGCCGTACCCACACATCCACAAATGTACCGAACACACACATACAACAGAAGATATGTACCAAAAGTAGGCTCCGAATCAAGGGGAGCTCTCCAACACAGCAGAATGAGTAGCCTAAACTGGAGGACCACCCAAATGAGCTTCTGTACCTGCGGGCATGAAACACAGCCCCCGAAGAAACGGGGGTCAGTACGGGAGAAGTACTGAGTATGTAAAGTAGAAGGTACAGAAATCACAAACACAACTGGAGTCAGAAAGAACAAACACACCGTTAACGTAAACAAAGCAAACCTGTGCGGGAGGCGAACATACAAATGCAATCAAATCATGTATAGGGTTTAGGAACGTGGTCACCCCCCGACGCTGGTGCCACAACACATCATAACTCCAGAAGTTTTCAAATCTCCGTACAGTCTCCAGACACATCATATCACACACACATCACATCATCAGAACATATCAAATGCCATATCACATCATAACTCCATAAACGGTAACCGGCCCTATGGCGAGGCCTCGGAAACCGTAACACATCATGACTCCCGAATATGTTATAACGCGCACGATCACAAAGTCGGCCCGGGTACCGACGAACGAAATCATAGCAGACAGCACGAACAGAGTAGTGCAGAAACCATATGCATATCAAAAATAATTTACCGGACTCAACATATAGTTTACATATAGGTATATACCGACGCCAGAAGGCTCGGAGTAGGAATCAGATTGAACAAAATTTGTGTATAAAAGTTACGAAGTTCCAAACTGCCAAATCTTTAGAGAAAAACTGTTTATAGGTCATTTTCCGAAAATCTCACATTATTCAAAGTACAAAACGTTCACTAACGGCATAGGAAGTTTCAAACGCACCATTGAGTCATAAACAAACAATCACTGGTCATAGCGGACGCAAACGAACCAAACAAACCGAATAAGGGGAGCCTCGGGGCTCGTGGGCCCACCTCGAGTCAAATTGAGGCGGCGGACGCAAATCACAGATCTTAGGCTCCCTAGAGCCATTTACGAAAGTTTCGGAGGGTTTCGGACACAACAACAAAAGTTATGACGATTCGAACATTCCTTGGACCAAATGCAACAAAAAGGGTTCAATTGCGCTGGATGAATAGTACCCAAACTTGAACCTAAATTTTCAAGAGCAGAGTTACCCCCGAGATTCCGATCTTAACCTAGTATGACTAGGCCATGCCAAAAGAAGGATAGGTAGGCTTTACATACCTGGTTGGCGCCTTACGCTCGTCAAATCGCGATTCCCGTTTCGTCCGAAAACTGCAAATGGTCACTTTTACCAGTTACTATTCATGGGAGTTAGCATTTTCATCTTTGGGGCTATACTTGGCTACCGAAATTTCGGTAGCATTTCCCCTATAAATCTAACATCCCCGAGACTTGGCTCGGCTCAAAATACAACAACAACAACAATCCCAAACATCATTACACAATACAACCCACACTCAAACCACACTAACTTCAAAATTGCACCTTATTACATAAGTTGGTAATTCTATATTCAAACTTCAAAATTCCAAATCTATTTCCACATTAGTCCATTCATTCACTCATTCAAAATTATTCAAACACACCACCAACAAGTTCCAAACCACATACAAACTTATTCAAAGTTCATTACTTTCCAATTTTTATTCAAAACACCAAAGGTTACGACGAACATTCTAGCTTGCGTCGTTTCATTCCGAATTCATTATCATCAACCATAAATCATATTTAAAGTCCTTAATATCATAATTATACTATGATATACACAAATATATCAAAGGTATACACTTTCCGATAACGTCCGAAATCATTCTCTAACACCAAATCAATTCTCCTAACATTCATTTACGTTATAAAGGCCATGACGACACAACTAACAACCTTAAACGAAATCAATTCACACTTGTTTTCCTTTCTAGGGCACACGGCCAAACACACCCTTTTCACACACACACGCCATGCACAAACACAACCCCATCCCACAATCTTCATGCTAATCCAATCACTAACACATATATATCCATTTCATAACATTAAAACATAAAAATCTTACCTTGTTCTTAAGATTCCGATTCGCCTCAAACGTCGCCTTTTCGTCAAACTAATTGTACCACAACGAAGAGCACCTCGAACTCATCAATCATTCAAAAGAGACTAGGTGTGTGGATTAGAAACAAAGGCCAAGATTTTTTTTTTTTCTAGGTTCGGCCGAGAGCCCTTGTTGTGGGGTGTTCTTGAATTTTTCTTGTTTTGATCTTGATAAGGCTAAGTATATGTCATATATATCCACTTATAGGTCATGTGCATAGCACATGACCTTAATAAAATGGGCTTGGACTTGCTCCCTTGGCCGGCCACTTCACTCATTTGGGCCTCAATTTTTGTATTCAATTTTCTTGGCCCGATTCATTAAAAGTCCCGTTTTGTAATTCCCGAAACAAATTTCCGAAATTCCAAATTTACCCTCGGCCTTCCCCGAGGTCTTAACATTAACGACTCCATAACCAACATAGTCATATTCACCAAAATCCAAATATTTCCTCAACACACACAAGTCTTCTTTATTTCTCGATTTCCCGTTATACGAAAATACGGGACATAACATTCTCCCCCCCTTAAGAACATTCGTCCTCGAATGTTGAATCGACCTCATGGGTGTCGTACTACTCCGGGAGGGTTCTCTTGATAGTTGTCCTTTATTGACTTTTCCGACATGGCTTCTTTACCAATACTAGGGGTAGATTTCTCACATCACTGATTCAAATGCCTTCATAATCCCCTTTCCTCACACCCTACGTAATCACCGAACCATGCGCTATATTCTTTTAATGGACGAACGCTTCCCAGACATCATAGTCAATATCATTTTCTTGTCACACTCCTGAGTTTCCTTACCACATCGTCGTAATCTCACTTTACTTCATATCAGACACTTCATGCCAAACAGATTCAGAACTAAAGCCGGACGCGCATAAGTGTATCAGACGGATCCAAATCAGAGACAAACATACTCAACTATGGCGGACGGATTCGTAGTTGAAGTCAGAGGTACAAAAGTGTGCCAAACAAATCTAAGATCAGGGTCAAACGTACGAAAACGTGTCAGACGGGTTCGCAGTCAGAATCAAACACACGAAGATATGCCAGACAGATTCACAATCGAAGTCAGACGTACGGAATCATATCGAACAGGTCCGAAATCAGAATCAAATATACAGAATTGTTTCATACAGAGTCGTGATCAGACAAACCGAAGTGTATCAAGCACACGCGCGGTCAAAATCAAACGCACAGAAGCATATCAAATGGATTTATATCCAGAGTCAGACATACAGAGGTGTGCCAGACAGAAACGGATTCAGAATCAAACGCACAAAAGGTTCATCGGGCGGGAACATAGTCGAACTCAGAAACGCAGAGGCGTACTAGGCAGAGCCTCATCGGGATCGGAAGTGCAGAAGCACCATAGCTAGATTGTCAATTTAGGATCAAATCATTCATATTAAGGCTCCAATAATTCATGAGAATTTCCCTTTATTCGTAACATTATCCGCCACGTTATCACACAAATTGTCTTGCGTCTCACGTATCGACTCCTTCAAAGATTCCAATTACTCACACTGCTTATCTTTTATTTATCACAACATTAGTTGCCGGGGCTCGGCTCTTAGCCCACATGGCACTGAATGGAAATCATACACACACATACACATACACGTACACATTCACACACTTATTCGGACCTTACTGGCGAACATCTCTGGCTGCGTGGTTTATCGTTCTAGCCTTCCAAATTCCATATATTTTCCCTCTCTTATGTACAGATAACTGCCTCGGATATTTTCATTAATTCGAATTCTTACCCTACTTTTACTGACACACAAAAAGAGAATATCGCATAATACTGAGGTACAGACCTATCATTGTGCATATTCATCCAGAAAAAGGTTAGTAATATACCTGGGTCTGCATCTGGGGGTGCCTCTGGGTCCCGCCGACCAGTCAAAGCATAAATGCGGTTCGAGGGACCGCTAGAATCTGAACCCCCGCCACGGCCTCTACCGCGGCCCGCCGGTGCTGGCATACCTCGCCCCGTGGAGCGCGTGGCCGAAGGGGTAGATGACGAACCAGCAACGGATCTCATCGGCGGTGCTGCGCTACCGGAACCGCCTGCCCACGGACAATCCCGCATGATATGGCCCTGGCGGCCGCAAGCAAAACAGGCCCCTGTGACCCTGAAGCACTCACCTGGGTGCGATCTTCCACAATACGAACACGGGGGCATAGGTGGCCTAGTCTGACTGGGACCCCTGCTCGCCTGAGGACCTGGGGCTCTGGAACTCTGGTCTGCCCTGGACGGTCCTGCGCCATCAAATCTCTTACTAACAGACTGCGTGTCCCGGCCTGACGGAGGAAAGTACCCACTGGACTGATACTGAGGCTGCCCGCCCCGAGAATCTCCAGAATACCCCGCTGATCTGGCCCTCTTGGGCCGTCTCCCATCATACTCTCTGCTGGGCCGATCTGCTCGGTGCCGGTTCTCCATCCCCTGGGCGTAGGCCTGTAAACGGGCAATGTCCATATCTTTCTGTAATGACACCGCCATACAGCCGTCAATCAGGTAACGATCCAACCCCATAACATATCTATGCATCCGATCTGTCATATCTGCCACCACGGCAGGGGCATATCGGGCCAGGGAATCAAACTCCAAATTATATTCACGAACGCTTCGACCCCTCTGCTGCAGATGCAAAAACCGATCAGCTCGCTCCCGTCGTAACTCTGGGGGCAGAAAGTGGCGGGTGAAAGTAGTCACAAACTGATCCCACATAGCTGGAGGAGCACCCTCACCCCGGGATAGCTCCCAAGTCTCATACCAATGCGCGGCAACATCCCGAAGTCTATGCGAAGCTAGCTCAACCGACTCGGTCTCTGAAGCCCTAACCAAGTCTAATGCACGCCGCATCCCCCGAATGAAGTCATGGGGGTCCTCGTCGGGCTTAGACCCGAAAAACTCTGGAGGGCCACATAATAAGAACTCCCGAACTCTCAGGCTGTCCCGCCTGTCCTCATCATCATCGTCCCTCCGCCCGCGCCTGCGAGCCTGTCCCGCTACTATCGTGGTCAACAACTGTACAGCCTCCCTCAGGGTCCTATCCTCCGCCCCTGGCTGAGGAGCTGGAGTCTCAGGAGCGGGTACACGGACCTCTGGAGCTGCTGAAGGTCCTGCTCCAGGCTGTACTAATGGGGGTGTAGCAGACCCCTCAGAATGAGGTGCATCCTCAGGCAAATCATAAACACGAGCCCGAGTAGCTCGCTGTGCCTGACTGGTCTCTCCCACCTTCGCCTTGCCCTTCTGGGCCGCCGTTTCCTTCTTCGGAGGCATCACTGCAAACACAACAACGGGTCAGATCAGAATGACCCTAATAGCACAGCTCTATCGCACGATCTAAGATTCCAAAGAAAGGGTAACACAACATCCTAGATGTCCTGTAGCTTCCTGTTTATAGATGTGGTGCACAACACATCGATAAACAAGACTCTACTAGACACGGCTTGTAGACATTCCGAGGACAAACCGCTCTGATACCACTTTTGTCACGACCCAACCCCGTGGGCCGCGACTGGTGCCCTACTTAGGCACCCCAAACAAACTCACAACCCGATCATCGAATTCAAACTCAATCAAACTCAGCATACGCTATCCGAACTAGAAATGAGAAACAGACGCCAGACACAAACATTTATCGAACATTTATCTTAAGCGGTCGCCCGTTCAGATTAGTCAAATCAAAATCAGAAAGGTGGCGGAATATACGTCGCCCAAATGCACACACACACATCAGAAAGGGGCGGAAGGTACATCGCCCAAATGCACACACACACATACAAACCCAGAGGCCGACTTGGCCATAGTAGCGTACGGGCCGCTTAAGATCGCAAAACAGACTCACATACAAACACACTGGACCCACGACCCACAAATCTGACTACAGGCCTCTAAACAAAACAGAACATATGAACAGATGACGGCACAGGGCCCCGCCGTACCCACACATCCACAAATGTACCGAACACACACATACAACAGAAGATATGTACCAAAAGTAGGCTCCGGATCAAGGAGAGCTCTCCAACACAGCAGAATGAGTAGCCTAAATTGGAGGACCACCCAAATGAGCTTCTGTACCTGCGGGCATGAAACACAGCCCCCGAAGAAACGGGGGTCAGTACGGGAGAAGTACTGAGTATGTAAAGTAGAAGGTACAGAAATCACAAACACAACTGGAGTCAGAAAGAACAAACACACCGTTAACGTAAACAAAGCAAACCTGTGCGGGAGGCGAACGTACAAATGCAATCAAATCATGTATAGGGTTTAGGAACGTGGTCACCCCCCGACGCTGGTGCCACAACACATCATAACTCCAGAAGTTTTCAAATCTCCGTACAGTCTCCAGACACATCATATCACACACACATCACATCATCAGAACATATCAAATGCCATATCACATCATAACTCCATAAACGGTAACCGGCCCTATGGCGAGGCCTCCGAAACCGTAACACATCATGACTCCCGAATATGTTATAACGCGCACGATCACAAAGTCGGCCCGGGTACCGACGAACGAAATCATAGCAGACAGCACGAACAGAGTAGTGCAGAAACCATATGCATATCAAAAATAATTTACCGGACTCAACATATAGTTTACATATAGGTATATACCGACGCCAGAAGGCTCGGAGTAGGAATCAGATTGAACAAAATTTGTGTATAAAAGTTACGAAGTTCCAAACTGCCAAATCTTTAGAGAAAAACTGTTTATAGGTCATTTTCCGAAAATCTCAAATTATTCAAAGTACAAAACGTTCACTAACGGCATAGGAAGTTTCAAACGCACCATTGACTCATAAACAAACAATCACTGGTCATAGCGGACGCAAACGAACCAAACAAACCGAATAAGGGGAGCCTCGGGGCTCGTGGGCCCACCTCGAGTCAAATTGAGGCGGCGGACGCAAATCACAGATCTTAGGCTCCCTAGAGCCATTTACGAAAGTTTCGGAGGGTTTCGGACACAACAACAAAAGTTATGACGATTCGAACATTCCTTGGACCAAATGCAACAAAAAGGGTTCAATTGCGCTGGATGAATAGTACCCAAACTTGAACCTAAATTTCCAAGAGCAGAGTTACCCCCGAGATTCCGATCTTAACCTAGTATGACTAGGACATGCCAAAAGAAGGATAGGTAGGCTTTACATACCTGGTTGGCGCCTTACGCTCGTCAAATCGCGATTCCCGTTTCGTCCGAAAACTGCAAATGGTCACTTTTACCAGTTACTATTCATGGGAGTTAGCATTTTCATCTTTGGGGCTATACTTGGCTACCGAAATTTCGGCAGCATTTCCCCTATAAATCTAACATCCCCGAGACTTGGCTCGGCTCAAAATACAACAACAACAACAATCCCAAACATCATTACACAATACAACCCACACTCAAACCACACTAACTTCAAAATTGCACCTTATTACATAAGTTGGTAATTCTATATTCAAACTTCAAAATTCCAAATCTATTTCCACATTAGTCCATTCATTCACTCATTCAAAATTATTCAAACACACCACCAACAAGTTCCAAACCACATACAAACTTATTCAAAGTTCATTACTTTCCAATTTTTATTCAAAACACCAAAAGTTACGACGAACATTCTAACTTGCGTCGTTTCATTCCGAATTCATTATCATCAACCAGAAATCATATTTAAAGTCCTTAATATCATAATTATACTATGATATACACAAATATACCAAAGGTATACACTTTCCGATAACGTCCGAAATCATTCTCTAACACCAAATCAATTCTCCTAACATTCATTTACGTTATAAAGGCCATGACGACACAACTAACAACCTTAAACGAAATCAATTCACACTTTCTAGGGCACACGGCCAAACACACCCTTTTCACACACACACGCCATGCACAAACACAACCTCATCCCACAATCTTCATGCTAATCCAATCACTAACACATATATATCCATTTGATAACATTAAAACATAAAAATCTTACCTTGTTCTTAAGATTCCGATTCGCCGCAAATGTCGCCTTTTCGTCAAACTAATTGTACCACAACGAAGAGCACCTCGAACTCATCAATCATTCAAAAGAGACTAGGTGTGTGGATTAGAAACAAAGGCCAAGAATTTGTTTTTTCTAGGTTCGGCCGAGAGCCCTTGTTGTGGGGTGTTCTTGAATTTTTCTTGTTTTGATCTTGATAAGGCTAAGTATATGTCATATATATCCACTTATAGGTCATGTGCATAGCACATGACCTTAATAAAATGGGCTTGGACTTGCTCCCTTGGCCGGCCACTTCACTCATTTGGGCCTCAATTTTTGTATTCAATTTTCCTGGCCCGATTCATTAAAAGTCCCGTTTTGTAATTCCCGAAACAAATTTCCGAAATTCCAAATTTACCCTCGGCCTTCCCCGAGGTCTTAACATTAACGACTCCATATCCAACATAGTCATATTCACCAAAATACAAATATTTCCTCAACACACACAAGTCTTCTTTATTTCTCGATTTCCCGTTATACGAAAATACGGGACATAACAGTAAGAGTCCGTGCTATTTTAATTAAGACAAGAAAGAATGAGTTAATAAAGTTCAAGGAATGTTAATCGAGTTAGTAAGAATATCGTTATATATATATGGTTCCCTTAAGTATCCCGAGGTGACATCGTAACCTAAAGGATTTGAAATCGCGTTATGAGCGTATATGAGTATGTATATGTATGTATAAGAGGTTACATGAGGGTCGGAAGAGGATTAGAAGTTAAACGAAGCTGAACGAAATGAATCCAAACAACTTCAGAAAATATCTCGGACCAGATTTTTAGCCCATAATTTTGGAGGAATATCTCCTAGTATATGAGGAGTTTTAAGGTGTTTCAAAATTCTAAAATGAAGTTCATCGAGTATAGTTTCTAACGCAACAAACCGCTCGTCAAAACGATATCTGGATAAGCAGATATGGACGATGCAAGTTGGGCTGGCGGGGCAGAAAATTGTGACCCGATCCAAACATTCACATTTCGGCCCATGAGGCCCATTAACGTCAAGTATATAAGGAAAAATTATTTGAGGGCTTTTCATTTAACATAAAATCTTCCAAGAACATTAGAGAGAGAGAGAGAGAAAACTTCAAGGCTAAGAAGGTCATTTTGATCAAAATCCGAGCCCCGAATCCCGAAGCTCATGAAGAGAAAAGCATTGTACGTTGAGTTGCCTTCAATTTGAGCTAAATATTGGTCTTGGGGAATGAAAGTTTCGTGTTTGCGCTGCTTCTAAGGTATTTATAAGATTCATTTTATGTTGTTAAAGTGTTTATTTAGAGTTTTAACGAATTAGAACGGAGAAAACAACATTATAAACTCGTTTGTTGTTTTGTTGAGATTTATGGATTAGGGGCTGTTTTAATTGAAATTGATGGACTGATTTGAATTAATATTTTGGTTGTTGTAATCATAGATTATGTGATGAGAATGAAGGAATTTGAAGGTTAGAGTTGGAGTTAAAAATTGTTGTGGGTTGTTGTAAGGATTATAGAGATAATAATGTGGTTTAGTTGCATATGAATAGATGATGTGGTGTCGTGTGGCTGCTGTTGTATTTCTCAGAAATTTGCCGAAAAGATTGCATGGAATAAGGTATAAGAAGTGCATACGGGCTGCTTGGTGTATTGCAAGTGTTCGTTAGAATTTCGGGCATCGTTATGTTATAGTTGGGGGCTGTTTTGATATGTTGTTGTTCTTGTTGAAATAAAAGAATTGAAGATATGGTTGTGTCCATATGTTATTGTTGGTATTTCTGTGTCAATAGGAGAGCAATTGGAAATTCGGATAGGCGAGTTTATAGGGGAAATGCTGCCGAAATTTCGGTAGGCAATTATGTGATTAAGCTTAGATTCTTGAAAAGCTTGAAATTGACAATTGGTAAACATGACCATTTGTAGATTCTGGACGAAATTGGAATTGAAGCCAAGCGAGCATAAGACGCAATCGAGGTATGTAAAGCCTTCCCCTTTGTTCTTTGGCATGTCCTAGGTGTGCTAGGTGGAGATTTTAGTCTCGGGGGCAATTCTGCTCATCGGAAACCGAGATTGATTTCATGGTACTATTCATTCAATTCAATTGAACTTCAAAAGGTGCTTTTGTTGAAAAAAAATGGTTAAACCTCCATAACTTTCACAAATGTAATCCAATCACTCCGAAACTTTCCTGGATGACTCCGTAGAGTCTAATGGGCGTGATTCATGTCCGCCACCCCGACTTGACCCGAGGTCGGCCCGTTACCCCCGGCGCCCCTCCTATGGTTTTGTTTGTCTCACTTCGGTGCGACAAGTCTAGGGACTTATGGCTATTGTCCCGACTACTAAACGGGAGATATTTTATCTATCCTGAGACGGATTTTAATTATTATTGAACCAACTGCGGGGACAGAAACCCTGATATGTGCTGTATGGCTTTAGCCAATGTACTCTTGTCCGGAGTTCGCAGGTAACTCCTAGTTATTATGCTATTTACTATACGATAGGTGTTATGACCACCTTCATGAGCGTTATAAAATGTTTTTGACATCTAAAACGTTTTGAAAACCTTACCCTGATAATTTGGATAAACTACTTATCTTCTGTATTTTCTGATATACGATTTTGGCATACCTGAATCTTGTGTGATGCATGATCCTGGCACGTGTGATTTATGTTTGGGAAGTAGTGATTTGGTATCCTGTATGGTTGTTTTCTGTTTCACCGAGTCCCGGGCCGGTTATGTGAATATGCGCATATGTAATATTGGCCGCTGGACCCTCGACCGCAGCGTGTCCGACATTGACAGCTGGACCCTTGACCGCGTCATGCCGGACGTGTGGCATTGACTGCTGGACCCTTGACCGCGTCTGCCGCACTTGTGATTGTGCCTGACATAGACCGCTGGACCCTTGACCGCGGTATGTCAAATGTGTGATTGTGACCGCTGGACCCTCGACCGCGGTATGTGTGATTGTAACCGCTGGACTTTTGGTCGCGGTATGTGTGATTATAACCGCTGGACCCTTGGCCGCGGTACGTGTGATAGTGACCGCTGGGTACTTGGCCGCGGTATGCATGGTAGCGACCGCTGGACTTATGGCCGCGGAAATTGTGCGTTGATTCTTTTATATGTGTGAAACAAAAATGTTTTTCAAAAGAAAGTAAAGCATTTTGACATTCTAACTGCCGTATTTGCCTGCTGGAACCTCTTGGGTATGACTTGTGCACTAGAGGCGACCCTGTGGCGACCTGGTTATTCGTGCACACCCCAGTGCACTGTCCATTGCGCCCCTCACTAAAGGGCCGAAACCTGAGGTAAATGTATACTACCTGTGCTTGTGTAAGTTTATGATTCTGCATGCATGGTTCTGCCTGTTACATTTCTGGACAGCGGATTCGGAGAATGATTCTGTTGGTGTTGCTTCTGCATGATTGAGCCGGACTATGCTTCAGTCGGCTATAGTTCTACACCCCTAGCTTCGGTTGTGGGTATGTCAGTCGCACTCTGTGCCCCGATCCGCACGATGATCCTGCCAGTTAGGCTTTGTACCTCTATTTCATATCACGATTCAGACGGCTACACCCCGTGCTTATGATATATATTGTGGTCCTGGCCACACACTCTGTATTTCCGTTTCGGACTTGGATCCGATACTACATGTTCTATTTCTATACTTCTGGCTCGGTTTTGCTTATATTGTTATATTTCCGCTTTACATACTCGGTACATTTCCGTACTGACCCCCTGTTCTTCGGGGGCTGCGTTTCATGCCACGCAGGTACTCCCAGTTGAGTTGAGGATAGATGGAAGATGTTCCAGTGCAGATGGCAAGCTCCATTTGTTCCCGGAGTGCTGCCGAGTCAGATTCTGTATGTTATGCTTTTGTGATCTTACTAGAGACTTTGCAGACAGTGTCGTGGGTATTGGTTGTCGGTCTGTGTACGTAATGAATTTTGTATGATCACAAATTTGTTCGGCTTGAAAGCCACGAGAAAGAATATTTCTGAAAGAAAAGTTTTGCTATGTACTTTATTATTTGTTTTAAAGAAAAAAAAAGAGTTGACGTAATTTTATGTGCAGCGAGAGTCTGAGGGTTCGCTCGGCCCTAAGTAAGGGTCGGGTGCCCATCACACCCCAGCGAGGTCGGGGTGTGACAATGACATCCCATATGTGGCTGCGCCAACCGGTATATGTGTCCCAGCAACCGACGTTGCGGTATACTGAAGGCATCTATCGAACAGGGCAATGAAGTTCAAGTGATAGATGTTACAAGGTAAGTTGATGTTATTTTCACTACAGGCTAGAGTTGGAAAGTCCTAATGCAACAACATCAGGGAAAGGAAGAAAGTGAATATATAGAAAGTAAAGAGATTAGAATGCATGAGAAAAAAAAGTGTAAGAAACGAGGGTAAGTGAAGCTTCCAAGAGGGACGATGGGTAAGGCAAAGGGCTATTTGGATAAAATTCGAAGGTAGGCATGCCAGAGGAATAAAGTATGGTAGTGTGAAACAAAAGATGAATGTGTGGGGTCAGAAAATAGACTTCGATAAGTGGGACTTAAAGATAGTAACCACAACTAGGAATGTGAAGTAAGAGAAAGAATAATCAGGCCTTGCAACGATACTAAGATATTTCCAGCTCTCGAGAGGTGTCTAAAGGGATAAATGTGTAGTCATACTGACACGGTTTCCCCGGAAGCGGAGAAGCTTTCCTAAAAGATGATTTAAGAATAAAACAGATTTGGACGTTTAAAGGAATAATTTACGAACGTTAGGGTCGATACTATAAAATAACAATTGGAGAAGGGCGATCGGGGAGGAAGTAACTTAAGGAAGGTTTGAGGATGATAGCAGGAAAGGTACACTAATGGGCTGGTCAAAAGAAGAAGAAACGAAGAAAAGAAAAATTGAGCAATCACTAAGGACAAGCGAGAGGTTAATGAACTAACAAAGCTAACCGGGAGGTAGTACATCAATGACATGGGATGAGGATAAAGAATAACGAGGTTTAATTATAAAGGAAATAGAAGGATGTATGGGAAATATTCATGAGTATGGACTAGCCTTGGCGGCAGGAAGGAGAAGAAAGAAGAGGGTATATTTGCAAGGAATTCATGACACGAACAAGAAGTGGCAGAACACTGGAAGAACTACAATGCATAGGTGGGACGCAAATAGGTAGTCAAGGAAAATTTCAGATAAGTAAGCCAAGAGAATAAAAGGATTGATAGTGGAAAGGGAAGAGTGTATCATATTAACCCTCAATGATATATTGTAGACGTAGAGTGAAACCGGAAACTCAGAGTAAGAAGAATTTCAGTGATAATAGTTGTGGAGGAAGACGAGGGATAAAAAGAGCAAAGTATGACCAAATGTTCCGTAACATGTTTTGATGGATTTGCAATGTCTCCGTTAACCCGTTGATTCAGGAAATGTTCAGTCATAAAAGGTAGAAGTAGAAAGGCCTTAAAAAAGGCAGCGAGAATGGATCTGTAATGCATAAGAGCTTCATTCAAATGCAAAGCCCTCGATTAGCAGAAATGAAAATAAGTCAAGCTATACGATGAGAGAATTCCGGTATTATAAGAGACCAAAAGAGTCGAAGGATCGTTAGGCTAGGCCGATGACTACTGATACTCAGGAGTTACTAGTGTATAAGAACACCCTTAAAAAGGGGGGAAGGGCAGATCTTGTCCTGAAACGAGGTATAGCATTGTCAAAAGTCCAAGGAAAGAAAGAGGTTAGCTTAAGGAGCCCAAAATTCGGGACGTAGTGGCATACCAAGAATGCATTAAGAGGGAGCAGGAACGAATTAAAGATAAGCATACCACAAAGCAGGTATGAAAATGAATTAAAATGGATCAAGATAATACTTCATGCGGACGTGAGATATGATAATTCTAGACCAGGGAAATTTGTGCTGCACCTAAATAGGCAGCGGCGTATCCTAAAGAGTAATAAAGAGAGTAAGAAAGTTCTTCAAGCTAACTACAAAGAGAATGATGAAATGGATGATGAGTACAAAGGACACTTTGGGTTACAACGGAAGAAAATCTTGATATTAAAGGAAAAATATAAGAATCTTAACAAAGGGAGTAATGATAAGTGGTGTGGCGATCTCTAAAGAGAGGAAGAATGATGTGGGTGCAGATAGAAAGGCAGCAGCATCAATAGAAATTAAAAAGTATATCACGGGTCACTAACCATACTGAGCATAAGGGTATGTATTATAGAATTTTATGAACCATCAGCGTAAGGATATGCCCCACGGATGGGAATGGACACACCGAAAATCCAACAAGGAATGACAGCTAACTAAGTGATCACTGGAATAAGGAAGTCAAGGGTAAGTATACCATACCGATGTTGGAAAGAAGCTATGGTAAAGTGAGAATTTCCCTAACCTTATAATTATAAGTTATATTGCAAGATTTGAGGCAAAGGAATTAAAGGAAGAGTTTGACAAGAACTCGAAGATATTGTGTGCTATAGACCAGTTCGAACTATGATTATTCGTTCATCGCAATATATAATCCTGCTACGAGGAATAATAGAGATGGTGATGGAACATTAGGAATGTACGTATTTAAGAAATCGTATTGAGCATATGGTTATAACCTATCATGGAAAGGAATTAAGACAGATGGTTGAAGAAGCGTAACCGTTAAGAGTAAGGATTTGTCAGTAGCAGAGTAACGTTGAACAAGCAACGGGATATTAGTATAAGAAAATCTATGATGAATCGGAAAGCTTGGCTGATGAATTATGAGGGGATAATCTAGCACGTATCTAAGCTCAACAAGTACAAGTAGGGATAGCCAAGATAGCATCGGAGGAGTCAACAAGAGAAAGAATATAGTGCTATATTCAAGTAAGGGAGTTCTCCATTAATAAAGAAATGAGGAACGAAGCGGAAGGACGCTCGCAGGACGGCGAGTAGCCGTGGCGTGGCTAGTTAAACTACAGGAAGGAAGACAGAATGAGAACGCAATACTAGCTGACTTGTATTCATGAGGATTGAGGACTGTACGACTCACAAATGAATTTGATGAAGTGCTAAGAGAGAACAGGACGAAACCGACCAAATTATAGAATAAGTATATGGTAATCGAACAAAAATTCAATGAGGATATTAAGGATCGGCTCACTACAACATTCAAGGATGAATGTTTTTAAGCGGGGAAGGATGTTACACCCCGTATCTTCGGAGAAGCACTTATCAAATTTGAAACATAAGTACGTTGAGCTATGGTTAAGTAAAACCACTTTGCAATATAAGGAGGAAGCAGTATTTAGTATATTTAATAAGTGAAGGACGTATATAAGGTATACCGGAAGGTTTTATAAGGAAATGAGTGGAAGAAATGAAGTAGTACGACTTCGGAGAAAGGATGGGTAATGTTTTGTGCGAAAATTTTAGTCCAACTTGGGGGATGCATATCTCTTAGCATATGAAGTGTTTTAAGGTAAACAAAAGCCTAAAATAAAGTTCGTCGACTCTAGTTTCCAATTCAACAAACTGCTTGTCGATTGGACTTCGTAGTAGATAATTATGGACGTTACAAGTTCAGCTGACAGAGCAGAAACGCTGCTACAGTAACCGACTTGCTACAGTACTGTTACAATAATGCTACAGTGACCCGACCCGAATTTCACCCACTATTTAAGGACCAAATCTGATCCAAAACCTCATTTTTTTCAGCCAAGAATGCTCCAAATATTTCTCAAAGCTTCTACAAAATTCTCCTAACTTCTATCCGTTAGATTTTAACGCGAATTAAGTATAATCTCTGGATTCAAGTTTGTACATTGCGTAGTTGCGATTATACTATCGTATTGCGGTGAATCTTGGTTGGAATTCAAGGCAAATGTTGGAGATATCACGGTACTAGCGAGAATAAGGTATGAATGTCTCCCTATTGATATGGATATAAGTTTATTTACGGAAGTTGAGTTGTAGAATAATCGTATAGTGGATTTGTTGGTGGAAAAATTGGACAAATGTCGTGTGGGATATTTTATGGAATATGTTAGTATTGATAATATTTGTGTTGATGTTGGTGCTGTTGTAGTTGTTGTTCTGTTTGTATTGTGATTTCGGGCTAGGCATATAAACAGGGGAGGTGCTGCTCGAATTTCGGTAGATTATAAGTGGATTTATTTGAAGGACTAAGACAAGCGTATAACAATGAGTCTAACGATTATGTGAATCCTCGTAAATGTAGACTTGTGAGCTCGAACGAATAAATGTAGATAATTGGAGGCTGAACAGGTATGATAAGGCTCGTCCCATTCTTTCAAAGGCATGATTCCTATGGTATGATTTCATAAATGTTTCCGTAACCTTCTTGTTTTCAAAAACTAAAAGTCCATGGTTCTTAAAGCTTCTCATGATGTGGAGGATAAAAATGATTTTATGATGGTGACAACGATACTGATGATTTCGTGTTTTAAGAACTCAAGTTTATGATTTGAAAGCGAATATGAAAATGTGGAGCTACTTCTAGATTTTCTAAATTTTACTCATTGATGATGACTCTACTTCTAAAGGCTCCGAATTTTATGTAAAGCTATCCCTTCTTTCTTTATGGCATGAATTACATAAAGTGAGCGAACGACGAACATACATGACTTCAATGAACTCTAATTCTCAGTGGTACTTGACATGATAGTTGTCTTTGATTCTCAAGTGTTTGTTCATTCTGATTATTCTGTTGAGTCTCAGATGATGATTTATTTTGCATATGGTTGGTCATGATATTCTACTCGTGCATAACGTTAATATATCATTCCCCGAGTCCCGGCCCGGGTACGTATTCGTGCACAGTTGCATTGTATTGTTCACCGAGTCCTTCACTAGAGGGACGGGTACGGTATATATATCATTATTTCACCGAGTCCCTCACTAGAGGGCCGGGTACGGTATATATATGATTATTTCGCCGAGTCCCTCACTAGAGGGCCAGGTACGGTATATATATGATTATTTCACCGAGTCCCTCACTAGAGGGCCGGGTACGGTATATATATGATGACTTCTCAGCAGACAAGTTCTTTCTGATGTTTGATATGATGAGTTCACAACATGCTTTTACAGAGTGCCATATTATTTTCAGTTTCAGTCTGATTATATCTAGCGGGTCGTATACGGGTGCCCAGCTCGGGCACTAGTAATGGCCCATTGGTTTGGGTCGTGACAAACAGCCTGGAACATCCTATACTCAAACTCCTGGACAACTTTCTTGCAAAGCAATATAGGGCTGTGTGGCATGAAACACAGCGCCCCCAGGCAAAGAGACGTCAGTACGGATAATGTACTGAGTATGTAAAGCATAATCAATAGCATAATGAAAGCATATGAAATAACATAGTATGGACGAGTTATGAAATGAGAGAGAGCTAGTTATACCTCTAACAATGCGCGTTATACTTACTTATCCTCTTTCTACTAGGAAACTTCCTTTTCATATATTTGAATACATAGTAGTATCATACCCGACCATCTAAGTTCGGTGTCTTACGTACCCAGCCATAATAAATCTTGGCGTTATACGTACCTGGCCCTACCAAGGCTTAGTGGTATCTGTACCTAGCCGTACCAAGGCTCAGTGGTATCCGTACCTGGCCCTAACAAGGCTTAGTGTTATACGTACCCAACTGCAGTGGTGTGCGTGCAATAGATATCATACCCGGCCATATAGGCTCGGTGTCACAACATAGCATTCATACTTTTATAACATACATATGTATTCAAGAGAAACATTTTGACACTACTGAGGTGACACAAAGTCTATAAACTCCCGATTTCTATTATTGAATCACCACCATCTTTATCTTAATCACTATTATCATCGTCATCATTATCATCATCACCATTATCGTCATCATCGTTATCGTTATCACTATTATCGTCGTCATCATTATCATTATCACTGTTAACATCGTCATCATTATCATCATCACTATTATTGTCATCGTGCTTGTAACATATCTTTTACCTTTATCTCATATGAAGCCCTTTTATGAACATAGACTCATAATTTTTCTAGAATGTAAGAAAGTTATGGAAAAATAGGGAGATTTATGCCATCATAGTCATGCCTTAGAAGGAAAGGGCTAGCCTTACATACCTTTTCGTTTAGCTATTCTATCGCTTGATCTTTCCCCTTCAATCCTCCCGTCTCTACCTTCAAGAGAGTTCATATTAACATTAGCTAATCGATCACATGAACATGCTAAACTAAAGCTAGAGAGAATTGGGAAGCATTTCCTTTGTTTATACGACTTTCCTCACATCATATATCAACTCCCAAACATCTATAATAACATTCACAATATCATAACCAACAATCTTCGTTTACTCTACATTATCCACATTTCACAATTTCACTTCAATTCCTCCATAATCATGGTCATAGTTCACTATTACATTTACTCACATTTAATGCTTATCCCATGTCCTTAATATCATTTATAACATAATTATAATCACAACATATCAAGAATCATGACTCATCCCAAGCTACTACTCAAAATCTCATTATTCTCATCTATGTAACCCATTTTCTATCTCCTTTCAAAATCTAAGTCTTTCAACCTCTGAATATCTTAAACAACATGGAATGATCATAAAACTTACCTTAGATAGTGTGGGAATGAGCCTTGAATGGAAAGACTTCACTTGAGCCAAAACCCTAGTTCCTTTCCAATGGAATTTGTTGACTTGGATGAACTCTAATGAGTTTCTTACACTTGATTTCCTTGGTTTGATGAAGTTGATCCTTACTCTCTCTTGGATTCTCGTAGGTGAAATGTGGAGAAATGTTCTAGAAAGTTCTAGAGAGAAGGGCAGTGAAGGGGAAATGAACTTGATCCCTTATTGATAATACACAATCTGTCCTGTCTTGTTTCTACGGACCAACATACAGTCGGTATAAATTATATTAATCGTATGTCTGGCCGTATATTTGGTCCAGTGGATGCTGCCAATCTGGGCTAAATATACGGCCTAACATACGGCCAGTATAATTTATACAGCCAGTATGTTGGGCCGTATAATGCCCAGCTATTCCGATTTCGTTCTCGTCGACTCGTTTGATCTCTAATCCTTATGGAACCTTCTTAACACTTGTTTAACACCTCATTAACAATCCAAGGGACGTTATATCTCTTCTCCAAAACATCATTAAGTCATCATTAATTCGTTACTCATAAATCTTTTCCGATACATAACGTATGCCTTGCCTTTCTTGGCAAACTTCCTTCTATTACCTCGAATGCCTTTGAAATCTCAATTAGTATCATCCAATTCTATTTCTTTCTTATGGAAACATTGTATACTTCGCGCCCTTCGTTAGTCTATCCACTTGTGCATCAACGAAAAATTTTCTGAGGTGTAACATTATTCCCCCCTTTAAAAACATTCGTCCTCGAATGTTAAGCTATCGGGGATTCTACGAAAATTTCGCTAGAGTTTCCCCTATAATATAATACTACCATCCTCTCACAACAGTCTAAAATACACTGCCACTCAAGGCTACAACATCACAACCCACAATATGGCCATACACAACCAAAAGCATTAAAAGTAAAGTATTTGTCCCTTGATTATCACATTTTATGTCATACTATATAAAACTTTAGGTCCCTTCTTAATTGTCACTTATAAATAGCAATATCATTAACAACGACTCTACCGTTAGTGCCTTTGCCTCTATATTTTACAATATCCCTTCAGTTATTTGCTCTCAATGTCACATTTTTCATGGTCTTCACGAATGATTTACAGTACAGTCTCAGATACCCGCTCAATTCTTGTGCATTTATTCACTAGCTATTAGATTCCTTTCCGTATAATTCCCACTTTTCATTTTAGAGTCTATATCTATCACATCTTAAGATTCATCATTTCAATCTGTATACTGGTATTTTCCTCACTGGCTTCCCCCCTTTAAGGGTCTTACTTCTACCATTATATAATCTGTTTCCTCACTTTCAAATCTTGAATTCATATATCCTTTTCCTCAATTCCCTCGTTATACCGCCTCATATTCATGTCATTCCCTATACTTTATAGCCACGGTAATTCATGTGTGAAATCTTAACATACTTATCTCGCAGTTTTTTTGTAATCAAGTAATACAACCGACATCGCAATCCAAACAAGGGTGTGTTTTGCTTAGCTCAATCGTTAGTTATGAGTCAATGTTTACGTCTGCTCCAAGTAATAACTTCTTTCCCATCAGGATACTCGAAATAGTAGTATATCTAGCTATCCATACCATCCATGTAATGTCACTTATCCCATTCTTCGATACTGAGAGTTCACTTATAGCGTCATCTTTCCCTTAAACCTGCCATCTTCGTTTTGAAGGATCTATGTCTCAGGCGCAACTAATACCTTTTATGCCTCATACTGTTCTACCCTCATGTTGTACTCAACATTGATTTCAAAACCAATCATGATCATATCGTATTTGTCATTGATGATCGCCTGGCTTTATCACTTTATCGTCGTACGGTAACTCTTAACTCATGGTCACCTTTCTTTTTTCAAATTATTCCTTTATAGATACTTTACTTGTTCTGTCTTGGTATAGGATATTCGTAGGAGAAGCATCTTCCTTTTCTCATAATATGACTACTTCTTAAGCGCGCATAATTTGCATATTTCCTTTTCTTTCTATACCCATACTTATTCCATTACATTCTTTCCTCCTCAATTTATCTTATTACCTCCCGTTCGATAATTAATCCTTTATTGCTCGCACAATGAACCCTATTCTTAACTCAGCACCACTTTGTCCTTTAGAATATGTTACTTCTATACAATCCATTCTTCGCTCCCATAACTTATTTTGTTCATTCTAATCATCCCCTCTCATCCTTATTATGTTGATCCTCTTCCTAACAATCATTCTATTTCGTTATTCATCTTCCCATAGTCTTGGTCTTTTACATCCAGCCAAAGATATCACTCTTGCTCTCGATTATACAAATCACGAACTTCTACTACTTTACCGTATCACTTTTCTCTGATTTCTTTTTCAAGTTGACCTTCTCCTTTTGGCATTACGACCCCTCTATGATGGATTCTTCCCTTAATAGGGTCTTATAAGCTTTCTTATCTATTGCCCCATGGCTCGCTAATTGATTTCACACTTGCATTCGTTCGTTATTCGTATAGAACATGCCGCATCTTCATTCGTTTCTTCACTATACTTTACTTACTTTGTATCACAGTTCTTGCTATGTCCTCATTATATCTTGATCATAACCATCTCTATAGAGTGCATTCTTAATCTCGTTCGCAAGCCTGCGTATAAAATGGAATAAACCTCGTGGAGTAGGCGTACTTAACATGTTATTCTTTCTAATCAGCTCTATTACACTCACCTCATGAGTTGTCTTATCTAGGTACCCACATTCTTTATAACCCTTTGTACTTCATACCCTTGTCTCAATCATGTTGTTACTCTATTTTGCTAATAAACTTTTCGTATCTTACCTGTGCTTATCCATCCAATTAATACTCTCGTATCACACTCTATTGGATTTACCCTTTTCTCTTCCTATGTCATGTTTTAGTAATACAGTCTCCCTAATTTACTCTAGTATATCTCTTTACCATATCAATGTTGATCACATAATTACCGTTACTATCAATTCAACAACATTTAACTCATCTCGTGTAGTTGTCAACGATACTCCTAACTTAATCCCGTCCTTCCACTTCTTTTTACCCAACACCTTTTTCCCGTTAGGACATATTACAAGCTTACATCCTATCTCTTTTAAATTCTAGGAAACTTTCAGCAGAGTTTCCTCTATATTTCTTACTATCCAAAACCTGCACACAGCAAATACCAACTGCCACAGCCCGATCTTACTAGGGTGTGATGGGCACCCGACCCCATGCTCGGAGCCGAGCGTACCCGCTAACTCTTATTACACGCATACTCACTTGGACTCTTAACTCAAATAAAATGGAATGCGTAATAAGAACTTCCAGAAATATTCTCTTTCGTTGCTCTCAAATCAACAAAATTTGTGATCACGTGGAATCTGTAACATAATACATAAAGACACATCGGCTGGTCAAGCCGCTTACATGTTATACCCTGCATTTTCAGAGCATGGGCGTGACACGCGCTTTCTCAAAATTGACAATCATGTTGTTGCCACATAATTTAAACTCACGTTGATAATGTTGTATTCCGTACTTTTGTACGTCGGATTATTCATAAGTTGAGGTGGGACCCACGCGTTGAGATTTTTTTTAGGGACATGTGACAAGTTATATGAATCACATATGTTAAGTTAAACACAACTCAAGAAGGACCCTTGAGCCGAATCAAAGTGGAAGCCCTCCAAACAAATAATTTTAAGTTACGTTTTTGGGTGATCTGACTTCGGGAGGCCATAACCCCATCGGTATTTGGGAATTTGGGAAAACTCCCAGAATGAAAGTTGTAGATAATTGAATTATATTTCCAACCATAGGTCGTGGGTCCATAGGTGACGTCGGGATAATGAGATACAGATGTTTTGAGGCAGAAAGGTCAGTGGGCTAGGCCCAATCCGGGCCCAACCGGGTTAGGCCCATGACCCATGCCTATTTAAGAGACATTTCAGCCCTTTCTCCTCATTTTTCAGACCAATAACACCTGAAAATTCTGGAAAGAGAGAGAGAAGAGCCTTGGAGAGAAGAAAAACCAATTTTGACCAAAATCTGAGCCTCGAATCCCGAAGCCCATGAAGAGAAAAGTGTTGTACGCTGCGTTGTCTTCAGTTTGAGATAAAAATCAACCAAGGAGAAGAGTGATAACGTGGTGGCTGCATGCTTAAGGTATGAAAAAGATTCCTCTTCATTGTTAACGAGTTTATTTAGAGTTTCGACGGATTAGCACGGAGAGAATAGCCTGATAAATTCGTTTGTTGGTGTTGTGAATTATGGAATGAAAATTGAAGAAAATTTTGGATGGTAATAAATGTATTTAACTTGTAAAATGTGGAGGATGTTGTTATTAATGTCATTGGTATTAATTTCAGCTTCTTTACGGAAATAAAATTATTAAATAGTTATATCGCAAAGTTGGTTGGTCGAGAAATTTAGAAAACAGTGCGCGGGCTGTTTTATGGCACACGTCGGTATTGGAAATGATGTTAATACTATTGGTATTGTTGTTGATGTTGTTGGTTGTTGAATTGGAATTTCGGGCTAGGCATATAAACAGGGGAAATACTGCCCGAATTTTGGCAGAATTTAAAGGGGTTTTAATTAAAGTTTCGAGACGAACGTACGACGATGATCCTAATGATATTATGAATGATTCCATATGTAGAGTACGAGGCTACAAATAACTCTTACGCGAGTAAGTTGAAAGTCGAGAGTCATCTTCCAGGTATGTAAGGCTTACCCTTTCCTTCTTTTGGCATGATCCTTGTGAAACAAATAGACAAAGTATATGTATGATTTCAAAGAAACTCGCCACTAGGATGGCTAATGTTCTTGACTTCCGAAAACTGTTTTGTTATGTCTTGATACATGTGTGTGGTTCCAAAAGTTCTATTTTGATTTGATCCATAGCGATATTCGAATGGTACTTGAAATGACTATTGCTTTGATTTTCCAAAGATAGCTTCTGAAACGTTCGTAGAGGTTTCTGTACTAAAATGTTCATAACTTTCTTATACTAACCCGGATTGACCCGAAACGTGTTTGTGATCTTTCAAGTGTCGTTTTGTGTACTCATCCATCGAGTCTTAAACATTGATTTATGTGCATATAGTTTCTCACTACTCTGCTCGTGCATGCCTCAATGCATCTTTCACTGAGTCCCGGGCCAGGATATGTTATCGTGCGTATTCCACTGCATTGTTCACTGAGTCCCTCATTAGAGGGCCGAGTACGGTATATGTATATGATGATATGAATATGGCACCGAGTCCCATGATGGGCCGGGTACGGTATATGTATGTGATGACATGATTATGGCATCGAGTCCCAAGATGGGCCGGGTACGGTATGACTTCATTCACCGAGTCCCTCACTAGAAGGCCGGGTACGGTATATATGTATTTATATATATGCATGCATGATGATATGATAACATGATGACATGATTTTATCCACCGAGTCCCATAACGGGCCGGGTACGGTATATGATAATGATATGCATAATTTATGTTTTAAAGGCAAGAGTTCTGGTATTCTGAACATTGTACTTGTTTCTATACTCCTTATATCAGTTATGATCCTCTTTACTGTATATCATGCCTTACATGCTCAGTACAGATTCCGTACTGACCCCCTTTCTCCGAGGGTTGCATTTCATGCCGCGCAGGTACACCTAGATGAGTAGAAGCCATTATAGAAAGATGTTCCAGCGGAATTAGCAAGCTCCATTTGCTCCTGGAGTGTTGTCGAGTCAGAGTATTCATGCTATGGTATCTTGGTCGATGTTAGAGACTTTGCAGACAGAGTCGTGGGTATAGAATGTCAGTCTTGTAAGCGGCTCCACCAGCCGATGTGTCATTATGTACTATGTTACAGATTCTTTATGATTACAGATTTACTTGCCTTGAGAACGATGAAAAAATGATTGTGCAAGCCCTTATTATGTATTTTTTTCTTATTTGATTTAAAGAGTCCAAAGCGGTTATGTGTGTAGTAAGAGTCAGCGGGTTCGCTCGGCCCTAGATAAGGGCCGGGTGCCATCACACCCTAGTAGGATTGGGGTGTGACATTACAAGAATGACATACTATACCCACGACTCTATCTGCAAAGTCTCTAACTTCGAACAATACATCATAACTTCACGTCTTTTCGTAATCTCCACGATATGCCAACATATCCTGAACTCTGGCCCTGAGCTAATAAGTTTCCTTTCCTGGGGCTTGATTTGTCATAGTTCATTTTAGGTCTAGTATGTTCTCCCCCCCTTTATTAATAGGGTCTGTATACGTCTATGCCCTTTAAGCCACCATCGCTTTCCGCGATCTTCTTGCAATTGTAGCTCCTCCCTTGCGGAGTCTATCATGCCTATTTCCTTGCTAATTACATTCTTGTATTTAGTTTAATCGATGTACTTATAAGGACACCCATTTCCTACGCTTATTCATTTTGACATACCTCGGTCCTTTACGTTTAATAATGTCATTAGCCCTTCGGTGCATAACCATTTCCAGTTACTTCCTTCTCTTGTTGTTGCAGCATCAGCTCTGAAGTTCGCAGGATATTCTTTTATACGCGCATATCGGTTCCACTCTCAAGTCACCCTCCTAAAGGCTTCTCTATGTTCAAAATAACTATACCAACACGGCTGCGGAATTATCCTTTTGTGATTATATCCTCCCACAATAGAGGAGTCGGCCAAGCTGTCTTTTCCTTCAAGCCCATTCCTTACCCTTCACCCTGCTTTCTTTGTATAATTGAACCTCTCGACCTTCACATGAATTCTCATTCCATGTCATGGGTTTCCTTATCAACTGCGTTAACCCATTATCCTAGTCCTTCCTTGGCGAGTAATCGGCTTACTATCACCACTTATCTAAGTATCCTCTGTACTCCCATATGTTTGTCTTATTTTCGTTAACCTTCCTCAGGTTTGTTGCTCTTTTGTCCTATACCATCACATTTACAGACTTGTTCTTCAAATTTCTACGCAAATAGTTTCATGCTTCGCCTGTCGGCTCTTTTGAAGGCTTTGCTTAATCATGTTTCTTAATTTTCACCCTTTCCGACATTTTGATCTCCTTGCCTCCCATTTACTCACTCACTTCCCTTTCCAAATATCGTCGTGTTAGAATCTTCCGACCTTAACTTGTAGTGAAATCAATGTTCGTTTATTTCATAACATCTATACCCTACCTTTCGCTTTGTCTCTTGAATTTCGTTCAGTTAATGTCTTCCGTCTATCGCAATACTAGTTGTTGGAACTCACCTCTCGATCAATACAGTCACCAGTGGAAGGTAATATGCATACATATACATTTACTACCATTTCGCTTACAAACATTTCCAACCGCTATTCAAATTTACTCTGATTCCCAAGCTATGTTGTGCTTTCTTCTTATTCACCAATCTAGTCCGCCTCAGCCTACGCGACCTCTATAAGTGTTTCTAGCCACTCCACATATTCTAATTTCCTTTAGGTTACCCCAAATTCCCATTTGTCTCTTATACCTACACTTGTGGAAATTTTAGTATACTTCCCAGGGGGTCACCCATCCCAGAATTGCTCTGGCCCTAGCACGCTTAACCTCGAAACTTTAGTGCATTTCGACACGTTAGTGCTGATATAATTGCACCCACTTCCCCACATGACCTTTTTCACACAGTCTAGGGCAAGCCGGGGTCTTAATAATTTCCGGAAAGTTCTCGTAGCGGGTCCCACTCCAATCTAGAGAGGGTCTTTCATTTTTCTGATTATGCATTTACCGTATTAGCCTTCTAAATCTTCAATATTCACCTTTCATTATATGTATAACTACCTCAACGGTTTCATCAATTCGGGTTTTGTCCCAATTCTATTAGTAACTAGGACGGGAAAATATACCACAAAATAGAGCCTAGACCTGTCAATGCACATACATTTCGGGAAAAGAACAACAATATACCTGTATCCGCGTTTGGTGGCTCCTCCGGGTCCTGTCGACTAGTCAAGGAATAGATGCGGTTCGAAAGACCGCTAGAACTGGAAACTCCGTCACGGCCTCTACTGCGGCCTGCTGGTGCTGGCACGCCCTGCCCTATAGGGCGCATAGCTACGGAAGGAGACGATGCACCAACAACTGACCCAGTAGGCTGAGCCGCACCACCTGAACCGCCCCTGTAGGAACCTGTAGCACGATAGCACTCTCCAGGGTGGTGCCTCCCACAATAAGAACACTGAGGTCTGGGTGGCCTCGTCTGACCGGAACCTCTGTCCGCCTGTGAACCCGAAACCCTGGAGCTCTGGCCTGCCCCTGAATACCCTGCATTATCTGGTCTCCGGCCCGAGAACTGTGGGGGTATGCTCTGTGCTGGCTGGGAAGAATACCTGCTACCTTGCTGCTGAGACGGCCTACTCCGAAACTCCCCAGAATACCCAACTGATCTGGCCCTCTTGGGCTGGCTCCTGTCATGATCTCCGTCGGGCTGACGCCCCCTATGTAGGTCCTCCATACCCTGGGCATATGCCTGTACTCGGGCAATATCCATCCCTGGCTGGGAAGCCATCGCCAGGCATCTATCAATCAAATAACGATCTAGCCCCATCATATACCGGTGCACCCTGTCAACCATATCAGCTACTATAGCGGGTGCATATCTGGCCAGTGAGTCGAACTCTAGGCTATACTCTCGGACGCTCCTGCCCCTCTACCTCAGCTGTAAGAATCTGTCAACCCTAGCTCGCCGCAACTCCGGAGGCAGAAAGTGGCCAAGAAAGGCCTCAGTAAACTCGTCCCACACTGTTGGGGGAGCGCCGTCACCCCTGGACAACTCCCAGGACTCATACCACTTAGCGGCTACCTCGTGCAACTGATATGAAGCCAACTCGACGGACTCGGTCGCAGAAGCCTTAATCAACAATAATGTGCGCTGCATCTGTCTGATAAACTCCTGGGAATCCTCCTCGGGTTTTGTTCCGAAAAACTCTGGAGGATTACACGTCAAGAACTCACGGGCCCTCGAACTATCATGTCTGTGCGCCTGATCACCCCCTAATCCATACCGGTGCCCCTGCTCCGCCACCAGTCTGGTCAGCAACTGGACCGCATCTCGCATAGCCATATCCTCTGCTCCTAGTTGTGGAGCTGGAGGCTCGGGTTCCGGAGCTCTAGGGGCTGGCGGTGAAGCAACCCTCTGGTCTGTAGCTGGTGCTGCTGTAATCCCCTCTGATGCTGGCGGCGTAGCAGAACTAGCTGTCGGGGGCACAACCTCCGGCTCAAGCTGAGCACGGGCCCTGGTAACTCTCTGGGACTGGCTAGCCTCTCCTGCCCCTGCTTTGCCCTTCTTGGCAGTCGTCGCCTTCTTCGGAGGCATCGCTGTAAACATAACAATCGGTCAGAAAGAAATCATCCTAATAGCACAGCTCTATTGCACGATCTAAGCTAAGAAGGAAAGGTAACATCCTAAATGTCCTGTAGCCTACTGTTTATAGATGTGGTGTACAACACACCGATAAACAAGACACTACTAGACACGGTCTGTAGACACTCTGAGGACGAACCGCTCTGATACCACTTTTGTCACGACCCAAACCAGCATATAAACGAATCATACAGATATAAGGGGCAAATGGCATTTCAAACTATCGCACATAAATGGATGTGGCGCACGGAAGCCGATAAGGCTGTCACGGATTATACCATACCCAAAATACATACACAACCCACATGTATGTCTACAGACCTCTACGAGTATCAACAGAATCATAAGACGGGACAGGGCCCCATCGTACCCCTGAATAAACATGTATATATACAACAGAAAAGTCTGTACCAAAATGTAGGCTCCGGACAAAGGAGCACTCCAAGACAGCAGAGTGGATGTCCTAAGCGGGCGGATCAGCAAAACGAGCGTCTGTACCTGCGGGCATGAAACGCAGCCCCCGAAGAAAGGGGGTCAGTACGGAATATGTATTGAATATGTAAAGCATGGAATACAGTAAACAAATCATAACCGGAACAAAAGGTACAGAAAGTGAGTGCAATATCTAGGATATCAAATACTTATTTATAAAACATAAATAATGCATGCTAAAACATATGCCAAATCCGGCCCCAATATGGGACTCGGTAAACAGAACATGGTCGCCACCCCGACACTGGCGCCATAACACATCATACTCCAGAGTAGAGAATAGCTCCATAACATATCATAGCATATCAGATGGCCATATCATATCATAACATCATATATTAGAATGTATGTACATAGCACATCATACTCCAGAACCTATGTACATGTCATACCGGCCCCCTCACATCGAGACACGGCGAACAATGCAGTGAAATACGCGTGATAACATATCCTGGCCCGGGCTCAGTGAAGGAAATATTGAGGCATCCACGAGTAGAGTAGTGAGAAACTAAATGCAATATAAAATATAAAACATTTAAAAAGACTCGATCGAACAATCCAAACGACAGATCATTTAGAAGGAATCGGACGATAATCTTAGTACATACCTTTCAGATATCGCGGTGGATTATACTAACAAGGAACTTCTAGGATCGTTTTTACATAACAAAATGTGACATAGGCTTCAAGGGAGTAATCGAAACAATTGTCATTTAGGAGTCGGAACAATAACCAACCTAGATTTCCTTCGAATACCGCTCGGAAACGAGTTACACAAAACGATATAAAAAGGTCTCGGGATTTGTGGGCCCACCTCGGATCAAAACGAGGGGGGCGTACGATAAATATGAACTTTAGTCCTTATGAAGTCATCTACGAACGTTTCGAAGCAATCGGGTTCTGTTTGCGAAAGTTACGAACGTTTTACGGTGCAAGACTGTTTTAGGAGTAAAAAGTGTTTAAGCTATTTTTTCCATCAAAGCATATCAAGGCATAAGGTCCATCATTCAATTACATTGAAATGAATAAGGGTCATAACCATGCTCGGATTTTTAGGAATAGAGTTTTCCCCGAGGCTCGTATCATAGCCTATTATTACTAGGACATGCCAAAAGAAAGAAAGGTAGAGCTTTACATACCTCGTTCGCTTCTTAAGCTAATCCAAACTCAAGTTCCAGAATTCCCAAGATCTACAATATGTCAATGAATACCAAACATTAACTATAGGCATTTAGGAATTCAACCTCAAGTTAACACTTGTCTACAAAAATTTGGGCAGCATCTCCCCTATAAATTCAACATCCCCGAGGATTTAACTCGGCCAAAACATCAACAACCATACCAACAACCGTACTAACAACATCAACAATCAATCCAAATTGCATTCTAACATTAGTAACCTTCTTTTCTACATAGTTTATCAAACATTCAATTCAACTACATACATTCAAGCCGATATCAACGCTCACATATTCGTTACTAATCCAAGATCATTCAAACACAATTCAAGAACATTTCAAACAATCTACACAATATTCAAACAATTCCACCAACTCACCATGCTCCACCCGAAAATTCCAATTCCAACAAGGACAATAACAACACATTTCTATCTTTCAAATTAATGAACTACACTTAACAATTCACACGTTAGCAATGTTATTCCCGCAAATACAACAACTACCTTAATGACCACGGTGGCTTCCAAAACAGCCCACAATCATCACAACTTCAACTTGAATCATCAAATTCTCATTTTCATCATAGAATACATATCAACAACAACCAAATTACTACATAAAAATTTGTTCATTTTTCCTAAACCACACACACATACACGGCCAACCCTCCAACATGCATAGCTTCATAATTTTTATCCATTTCTACATACTACAACATATATAAACCATTTATAACATATAAAAGAGGATTAAATCTTACCTTTTCTTCTCAACTTCTCAACTTGGCTAGGGTTGTGATTTTGCAACAAAGAGCGGTTTTCTTGTTTCAACAATTATACCATGTTGAAGAGGACCCTTGAATTAGTAGGAATACTAGAAGAAATAAATTTTTTGAACAAGATTTCAAGGAGCTAATTTTTTTCCTCCATGGCCGAACCCCTCCCCTCTTTCTCCTTCTTCTTTCTTTTTCTTGAAAGTTCTAAATGATGACAAATAATAGACCCTCTCTTTTATATACTTGGATTTAATTTTACATGGGCCTTGGGCCAATTCTCTATGGCCGGCCACCTCTTGGGATTTTTCTCTTCTTTTTTTTTTTTTTTGATTTTTCCAAGCCCAATTACTTCATGTCTATTTCTTGTAAATCATGGAACTATTTTTTCCAAGTTTCCAATTTTTCCCTTAGCCTTTCTCAATATTTCCGCATCCATAATTCTTATAAACAACTTGTGTGCTAAAAAGGTTAAAAATATAGGCTTGCTCTCAACCTCCCGCAATTGTCCTGAATTATCCGAATGCACAAAATGCGGGATATAACAAATTATTCCATTAATACTGATCCCTCGGAGGACCCAGCGACGATTCCTCCAGAGTTTCTGACTTCCAGAGATGAGGACCCCTCAGAGGACAATTATGACACGGACCCATCTGAGGGTTCGTCTGGGACACCGGAGGAGGATATTCCCGAGGCTGTACCAGCTGCTCCTGTGGCAGAGCACTACGTTAGACCAGCTACCCCGGTGAGTGTTACTGATTACTCTAGCCCTCTATCCTGGTCATCGGTAAACCAGGAGTTGCTCGATTATCCATATCCATCGGACTCAGATGAGAGAAATGATGAAGGCCAGACGAGTAGATGGTGGGAAGACCATGATGAAGATCACACTTCACTTTGTACCCCACCAGATCAGATTAAGGACCGATCGGCTACAGGTATATGAGTCTTTATTGGAATTTCCCATGTGTGTGCATTTACTATAGGTTACCATTTAATAGCGGCGAGCGAAAATCCTAAAGGGACCGATAACCAAGTATTTATAAGTAACTGCGATTAAGGTGTTTTCGCCACCATTGGGAATCTTGAAATCTAGGATGGAAGGTAGTTATACATGCAGATTGAAGGTGATCATCGATGATTTTAAAGGCCAAAATAGCATTTGCTTAGTCGGAAGAGTAAGAGATCCTTTCTAATTCAAAGGGAGGTGCATTGCAGGAATGTATTAGAATTTGTTGAAACTTTAACTTGTTCTAGGTCACGTGATGAAAGTCATATAGTAAGGTGTATGGGATCATACCGGCACTAACGCATCGGATTTCATAAGAGTTTTAAGGTTAAGCGTGTTGAGGTGAGAGAAATACTAGGATGGGTGACCCTTGGGAAGTGTACTAAGAGTCCTACAAAGTCAAACATAAGAGGCAGATGTGAAATTACAGTAACCTAAAGGAAATTGGCGTATCCGGAGTGGTTGGAAACTCTAAAAGGTCTCGAAGGATGAGGCGGTCTAGACCGACAAAGAGAAAGAAGGTGCATCACCGCTCTAGAACTAGGATAAGTTTGAAAGGTATTCGGAAATACTTTAGAAGCGAGGCGTTAGTAAATATATGTATATATGTGTATGACATCCCATATGTGGCCGCGTTAACCGATATGTATGTCCCAGCAACCGACGTTGCTATATACTGAAGGCATTGATCGAACAGGGTAGTGAAGTTCAAGTTTCAAATGTTACCAGGTAAGTTGATGTTATCTTCACTATAGGTTAGATTTGGAAAGTCCTAATGCAATGACATCCGGGAAAGGAAGAAAGTGAGTATATAGAAAGTAAAGATCAAAATGTCGCGAGAAAGAAATGTAAGGAACAAGGGTGAGTGAAGCTTCCAAGAGAGATGACGGGCAAGGCAAGGGACTATTTGGATAAAATTTGAAGGTAGGCATGCGAAAGGGATAAAGTGTGGTAGTATGGAACAAAAGATGAATGTGTAGGGTTAGAGAGTAGACTTCGATAACTGGAACTAAAGCATAGTGACCACAACTAGGAATGTGAAGTAACAGAAAGAATAATCAGGCCTTGCAACGATGCTAAGAGATTTCCAGCTCTCGAGAGGTATATAAAAGGATAAATGTGTAATCATATTGACACGGCTACCTCGGACATGAGGAAGCTTTCCTAAAAGATGACTTAAGAATAGAACGGATTTGTACGTTTAAAGGAATATTTCATGAACTTCCTGGTCGATACTATAAAATAACAAGTGGATAAGGCGCTCGAGGAGGAAGTAACCCAAGGAAGGTTGAGGATGAAAGTAGGAAAGGTATACTAATGGGCTGATCAAAAGGAGAGGAGAGAAGAGAAAGGAAAAATTGAGCAATCACCAAGGACAAGTGAGAGGATAATGAATTAGCAAGCTAACCGGAAAATAGTACATCAATAACTTAGGATGAGTATAAAGAATACCGAGATTCGATTATAGAGGAAACAGAAGAATGTATGGGAAATATTCATTAGTATGGACTAGCCTTGGCAGCAGGAAGGAGAAGAAAGAAGATAGTCTATTGCAGGGATTTCACGACACGAACAAGAAGTGGAAGGATACTGGAAGAACTACAATGCATAGATGGGATGCAAATAAGTAGTCAAGGAAAATTTCGAATAAGTGAGCTAAGTGAATAAAAGGGATTGATGGTGGGAGCAGAAGAGTGTAATATATTAACTTTCAATGGTACATTGTAAACGTAAGATGAAACTGGAAACTCAGAGTAAAATGAATTCCAGTGATAATAGTTGTGGAGGAAGGCGAGGGACAAAAGGCGCAACGTGTGACCAAACGTTTCGTAAAATATTTTGATGGATTCCAACATCCCCATTAACCTATGGATTCAGGAAAATGTTCAGTCACAAAAGGTACAAGTAGAAGGGCCATAAAGAAGGTAGCGAGAATGGATCGGGAATGCACAAACGCTTCGTTTAAATGCAAAGCCCTCGACTAGCAGAAAGGAAAATAAGTCAAGCTATACGATAAGAGAACTCCGGTATTATAAGAGACCAAAGGAGTTGGAGGATCGTTAAGGTTGGCCAATGACTACTGATATTCGGGAGTTACTAGTGTATAAGAACACCCATAAACGAGGGGAAGAGCAGATCTAATTCTTAAATAAGGTATAGCATTGTCAAAATTCCAAAGAAAGAAAGATGTTAGCTTAAAGAGGCCAAGATTCGGGACGTAATGGCATATCAAGGACGTATTAAGAGGGAGCAGAAATAAATTAAAGATAAGCAAACCACAAGCAGGCATGAAAAAGGAATTACGATGGATCAAGAAATACTTCATGCGGACGTAAGATATGATATTTCTAGGTCTGACATATTCTAAAGAGTAATAAAGAGAATAAGGAAGGTATACAAAATAATTTCATAGAGAATAATGGAAAAGACGCCAGGATGGAATCTTAGTGCCGGATGATGTGGCAATTGTAGGAAAAGGAGAAATGGTTGGCAGTTTGGCAATTTCCAAAGGAAGGAAGAGCGTTGTTCGGCCATATTACCGGATATTAGGAAGCACCTCTCGGATCACTAATTACACTGAATAGGAGAGCATATTTGTTATATCCCGTATTTTTGAACGTCAGATTAATTGCTGAGGTGGGACCCACACATCGAGATTTTTTTGGGACATCTGAAATTCATATGAATCACATATGAGAAGTTAAACACAACTCAAGAAGGACCCTTGGGCCAAATCAAAGTGGAAGTCCTCCAAACGAATATTTTAAGAAAACGTTTTCGGGTGATCTGACTTCAAGGGGCAACAACGGTATTATAAGTTTGGAATTTGGAAAAGTACCAAGAAGTAGAAGTTGTAGATAATTGAATTAGCTTTCCAACCATAGGTCGTGGGTCCCCAGGTGACTTCGGTACAAGGAGATATGAACGTTTTAAGGTCGAAAGGTCAGTGGGCTAGGCCCAACTCGGGACCAAACCGAGTTGGCCCAAAAAAATCAAAAAACATAATAAGGCCCAAATTTGTGAGGCCCAACCGGCCATGGTTATGGCCCAAGCCCATATTAAATAAAATTTGGTCAATAAATAAGATGACTAAGTCATCTTATTCCACATAATGTTCTAGAAATTTCAAGAAAAGCAAGAACAAGAGAGAGAGGAGAAAAACTTAAGGCCATTTCGGCCAAGAGCAATTTTCACAAGAAAAATTTGCAAAAATTCTCCAAAAATCATTTTCTACCAAGTAAAGGGTGATTAACAAGGTGGAGTTGTTGTTGGAGCAAGAAAGATTCAAAATCATACAAGTTGTCAAGTTGTAGTCAAGTGAGAAGTTGAAGAAGAAAGGTGAGTTTTGATCTTGTTTTATGTGTTATATATGGTTTATATGTGTTGTAGTATGCTAAAATGGATGAAATTCATGAAGGAGAGAAATATAGTATATGGCCGTGTATATATATATGTGTGTAGGAGTCATGCTTCAATTATTTTAATTAGTGTTTAGTTGTTATTGTTGTGAATGATATGTGGAAAATGGAAGTTGAATGAGTTTGGAGAGATTGTAGTGGTGTATACATGTTGGAGCCGTGTGAGTGTGCATGGTATATGTGGCCGTGTATACTTGATGTATAGTCGTGTATATTGGTGAGTTGTGAAAGAATAATGAGCGAGTTGTAATTAATATCTTAATCGTTGTGTTGTAGATGTTATATCGCAAATAAAGACTTGATAAGTTTGGTGAGGTATTGGCAATTGGAAGTTTGTGTGAATTGAAATTAATGTTTTTGTATGGAAGACATGTAATGGTATTACTATGATGTTGTTGGAATATATGTATTATAAGGTTATTGTTGTTTCATTGGAATTGGAGAGTATTGAAGGAGGTAGAATGTTAATTGAAGTGTTGGAATGCACCTTGAATGGAATATGTGAATTTTTAGTGTGATTGTTGAATTATGTCAATAGTTTGGCCGGGTTTGAATTCCCGGATTGTGATTGATGAGAATTTGGCTATGTTGAATGTTGAGGATGGTATATTTACAGAGGAAGTGCTGCCGAAATTTCGGTAGCCAAGTGGTTCCTTAAGATTCTAACTCTAAGTACCCTAATGAAAGTTTGGGTAAATGTGACCAATTTGCAGATTTTGACGAGATTGCAACGTGAATTCGGAATAGCAAAAGAAGCGGAAAGAGGTATGTAAGGCTTCACCCTTCTTTCTATGGCATGTCTTAGTTGAAATAAGTTGGGTACGAGCCTCGGGGACAACTCGGTTCACCGGAATCCGCACCTAAAGTTTTCCACTTTTTGTTCAATAGAATTGAACTAGAAAGTGTGCAAATGATGGAAAGACCTCTTAAACCCTTAGAACTTGCACGAGTGGGACCCGATTACCCTAGAACCCTCACAAGTAATGACATGACACGTAATATATGTAAATAATATACGTCACCCCATCCGGCCCGAGGTGGTCCCGCTGCTCTCGGATTTTTCCTTACAGTCTTGCTTGACTTACTTGAAGTGAATCCAAAGGGAACCTTTGATCCCGATTTCGTTACCAAATGATAAATACTATGACTCCTCTAACGAGGGCACTTCCATGACGATAATGATAACAATGATGTTAGATAAGAGAATATGCCTATGATACGTACTACCGGAACGACTCTATGACTAAGATGACTAAGCTAAGTATCTTATGTAAACATGAAAATGATAAACTAATTTTTGAATCTTATTTATATTTCCTAGCTATGACTTTATTTTCTAAAAGATTTCAAATTCTATGAACTGTCATCTATGATGCCCTGATTTCATTCTACGTTTACTTTAATATTATTCCCCGTTGGTAGTCTCACCTTAAAATACTCGTTCCTTCAAGGTGAGACAAAGCGATCACGAGTATTCTATAATATAATTGGAGGTCACCGACCTTACGTCACTCCGATGACTACATGATTCTTCTTTGGGCTTTCCTGCGTGCCTATGAGACATATGTATATAGGTACGTAAATGCATATAAGACATGTAAATGTATGTAAGATATGTGTATATATTTTTTTAAAAACATGCACATGACGAAAGAGCTAGAGCGCTATAGACGCTGATGTACCTACACGACACACGTATATGTATATGATAAAAGAGCTAGAGCGCTATAGACGCTGATATATGTACATTATATATGCATGTGTATACGGGGAAAATGGAGGTAAGGGCAGAGCGTTATGAACGCATATCCACCTGATCAGTTGGCATTACATGATATGATATCGTCCCGGACGCGGGATGTGTATATTTATGGTTAAATGGATCGGCTGCCGACGCCTCGGCAATATGAGATATCCTATTTTATATGTATATGTATATGAACAAGGAAAGATTCTTAAAGGAAAGCTAAGTACGCATAGCACCTGCCAAGGGTATATATATATACAGGTTATGTTTCTATCCTAGGACATGTGTTGTAACTCTCTTATGTCATTATACATGATTCATATTTTCTGTATATTACTATTCATGCCTTACATACTTGGTACACTATTCGTACTGACGTCCCTTCTTGTGGACGCTGCGTTTCATGCTGCGCAGGTCAGCAGACAGGCGGATTTGATCCTTAGAAGCTCTACCAGCAGTGTTGACAGTGCTCCAGTTATTCCGGAGCCTCACTTCCTTGGTACTATTTTGTGTATATATATTCGGGCATGGCAGTACTCAACCCTTTCTATGTATAAGTGTACTACGTCTAGAGGCTCGTAGACAGTTATGTACAGTCAGTTAAGTACAGTTAGATATATGGTGTTTTGGCATGTTAATGTTGATGTATAAGTGATAACGAAGTTTATTAGTCTATGTTCAGAATGACGCCGTTAATGTTAATGTTCAAAAAAAAAATGGCTCTGTTTACATGGCTTGCTAAGAGGTAAAGGTAAAACGATAGAAAAGGGGTGCTCGGTACAAGTATCGGGTACTCGTCACGGCCCCTAGACGGGTCGTGACAATATTGTCACGACCCAACCCCGTGGGTCCTGACTAGTGCCCGACCTGGACACTCGTATACGTACCTGTTGAATATAGTCAAACTAAATCTAGGAATAATATGGAAACTTGCAAAAGAACTCTAAGGTTCATAACGCCGTCACGTATATACATATCCAGATAAACTGTCTCCTGAGGAGTCACAACTAATCAAATCATAAAATGATACGCAAGCCGACAAGGCTGCCACTACATATCAATATCATATGCAAGCCGACAAGGCTGCCACTACAGACAAACATCATATCATAGCACATCGTATAGACACAGCTGAACAGAACTTATACACAACCCACACATATGTCTACAGACCTCTAAGAGTACTAACAGTGAAATATGACGGGACATGGCCCCGTCGTACCCCTGGATAAACATATATATATATATATATATCATAAGATCTGAACCAAAAGTCTAAACTCCGGACAACGGAGCTCTCCAAGATAGCTGAGTAGGAGTCCTATGCTGAAGGGTCACCAAACCGCCTATCTGTACCTGCGGGCATGAAACGCAGCCCCCCGAAGAAAGGGGGTCAGTACGGAATATGTATTGAGTATATAAAGCATAATAACATTAAGTACTGATGAATCATGAAAATCAACCTCAATAATAGAATGCATCTGTGGTTAGCATCTGAGAATATCTGCATAACTCTATATGACAGAAACTGACTCTACGGCGTATGATAGGCATAGATTATAATATAACTGATAGTGTTGTGGAACATACAACCCTATCCATATATAATATAATAGTGCCGAGGAACGTACGGCCCGATCCATATATAATATAATATGTTAGTGTCGAGGAACGTACGACCCGATCCATAAATATAATATGTTAGTGCCGAGGAACGTACAGCCCGATCCATAAATATAATATGTTAGTGCCAAGGAACGTACGGCCCGATCCATAAATATAATATGTTAGTGCCGAGGAACGTACGGCCCGATCCATAAATATAATATATACAAATGCATGAAAAACTCGGGAAAGGATAATCTGAACCCCTCTGGTGACATAAGAAGCTAATATGAAAAGTCTCTAGGAGTTATGGACATAAAACATAGGAGGCCAACGATACAAACATCTCTACACTCTCTAAGAATAGAGTCTTTGGAACTCGCTTGCTCACTGTGTTCCTTCATATGATAAGGATCATGCCAAAAAGAAAGAAAGAAAGGATAACTTTACATACCTGTTACAGGTTAACCGTAACCAAGTTCGCTTCGTCGCCCCTTTAGCCTATTCAATATGAAAGTAATGCTATCGTTAGTAAACTATACTTCCTAGCTTGTAAATCTGTAACAAATCATTTATAGGACTCATTCTTTAATTCATACCTTCTTGATTAGGATTTTCATTAGTTAAGAAATTAACGGAAATCGGGCAGCATTTCCCCTATATACTCGCCTAACCCGAAATTCCAATTAACCTCCTATTATCACAGAAATACCAACAATGACAATAATAGAGATATGCATATAAAACCCTTACAATTTAGCCCATGAACAACTCTAACAATCCAACAACCCTTCTTAACCCCTTTCCAATCCAAATCGTTAACGTTTCAAGATTATACACCGGACAACCCAACACACGCTTTGTATACGATACGTTATACACTTCTTTGTTCCAAATTTAGAATCCAGATCAACAACAACACGAACACAACTCGAATAACAACATATGGACAAAAATCATACTTTTAATCCTTTCAGCCCACAAATTCATATAACAACAATTTCATCCAATTTCTTACTTCCAATTCCACCCAATCCAATTTTAATCCTTCCTTTACAACACCATTAATACAATTATACCACAAAATAAGAAAATCTTACCTTAATTTTCTCGGAGGAATTTCTACACTTAATTGCTCCAATTTCACTATTTCTTCTTCCTCAATTCAATATCCAATGTTGTTATCACCTCCTTGAACTTGCAAATCACTTGAAACTTAATCCAAAATAGCAACAAAATATGTTTTTCCTCCATCCATGGCTGGCAGAGAGCAGCCATGGAAATATTGCTCTTTTTTTTTTTTGAATTGAATTTTTTGCAATGTGAAATATGATAGCATGATTCATCATATATATATGCTCCATTACCATAAGACACGTGTCCACTTTCTTGACATGTGTCCCACCAATGAGTCATCATTTGTTTTCTTTTTTTTAAAGACGGGTGGGGCCCATAAACATAATTAAATTAATTAATTTTAATTAATCACTAATCCCTACTTAATAATCTAATCATAATTAATTATTTCCTAATCTCCAATAATATTTCTACACTAAATAAAATTTATAAACAATTTGTGTACTAATTAAAATTGAGAATTAAAAGTTCCTATTTCATATCCGAAAATAATCTCGTCTTTACTTAAGTCGATTAGCTTGCGAATAACTCGACGTATAATAATACGGGGTATAACATCCTTCCCCCCGTCAGAACATTCGTCCTCGAATGTTAAACTGGTCCTGAACTCCCAATACTTTCTCAAGTGTTCTCTTATTTAATTATGCCCTTCACATACCTCTTCCATTGGTCGATTCGCTATAATTCACTATAACGCATTCCAGGCCTCTACATAGTCATTCCTGTAATATTTCCTCTTTCTGTTGCTTCTCGAGGTAATAACTCTACGTCATTGCCTTTACTCTCCTCTTTACTTCGCAGTCGGTTGTCAGTTGTATTGCGGCTTTTCCGCTGAAATCTTACTCTCTCCCTTGTGCGCTTAGTCTTAACTCGACTCCTTCTTCTCCTATAGTTACTACCTTAAGATATCGTTCCCTTCATCTTACCTCTTAATCTTTAAATAAGATTTTTATAACGCGCAGACGACCCTCGTCGGTTCATTAGACTTTAATATCCCTGGAGTATTGCATGTCTTTGGTAACCTGTAGACCCTTCACAGGTTCTACGAGTAAAACGAAATTTCCCAGAGGGTAACATTTTTCTACTCCAATATCCTTGCTTTATTCTGCTGTTACGGTCCGTATTCTGGAATCCTCAGCATCATGTGTCTCTTTCTGACTTTCTTTTAAAGGTTTTTAACCATCACTTTCTTTTAGTTCTTGATCCCGACATTTAGGGTTGGCTATCAAATAGCGCTAGGGTTCCCTTATATTATAACTTCACTGTCATCCAGTAACTCTCTTGTTCTGATTGTCTCGGTTAAATCATTTCGTAATTTCCCTTAACCTACTTGTAACATCTTAGGCATATTATCTCGTGTCGTTTCTTTATCTTTACTTTAAACTCTTCTTTTGCCCCTTTAATTAAATTTTCTCTTAGTTTTCCTATCATGCATCATATTGCAATATTTACAAGAGTATGTGTAGGTGCTCAAATCAGCCCGAGAAATACCTTAGTATCGTCTAACTAGTCTTCATGCTTTACCTTGCATTCTCCTCTTGTATCCTACAGTTCGGATCGGGGTAAATCTTTGGCTCAACCATGGTCATGTCCTATTTGCCCTCAGAACTAATTCTATCTCGATAATTTGGCTCGAACCACCTTACGACTTTCCTTAATGTATCCAAAATATCATAATCATGTTGTTAGTACCGAATCTTTATTATTCTTATCAAGTACTCACTTGGTCTCATTCTTAGCACACAAATATTCGTAGGTTGCATAACTATTCTTGTACAACTTGTATAAAGTGTATCTAATCTTGGTCAGAGTCTTCCCTTTTCCTGGTCCATTCCGCTGTACATATCCGTACTAAAACTCGTTCATAGCCTTTCTTGTCATACTCCTTTCCTTTCCTTTCTCCTTTGCTACTTATGTGTCACAATGTCATTAGCCAATAACTCTGTTGCCAACATTTTAACCTCTAATCCAGTATAGCCTTGCTAACTTTTATAATAACTTTTTAAGTTACTCGTTACCATTATCTTGTCGCATTCTCCCTTTTTATAAGCATATAATTTCTAATGTCATATTATCCAAGGTCCTTACAAATAATTCTCAGCACTGTCTCAAATACCATCTTGACTACTATTCGTTTATCGCTGGCCCTCAGATCTTACCAACTTGTTTCAGCATGGGATCTCACTTGAAGTTTGAGTAACCATATTGGATATACTATAGTGTTAATTGTTTCCATTTGTACTTACTTTGCTTTCACCCGCTTCCCCCCTTTGGGGTTGTACTTATACCATATCCATGTCTTGTCTTTATCATTTATAACTTTGATTCCCCACGTACGAAACCTCGACCAAATCACGAAGCGATGAGAACTCTCGATATATAGTACAAAATCTTATCTGATGGTTGGTACTCGAGTAATGTAATTAATGTAGCAATTTATCCAAAGCCATATTCCATTTATTCTTGTCACGACCCAACCCCGTAGGCCGTGACTAGTGCCCGATCTGGGCACCCAAGCACACCTATCAAATGTTATCTCAAATTTTTATTAAACGCATTCAAGTATGTAGCAGAAGCCGACAAGGCTATATTTCAATTTTTGATAATTTCCAGAAAAATTTCGGCAGAGTTTCCTTTGTTTTACGGACTATCCAATATAACCCTGCACACAGAAAATACCAACAGGGGCCACACAGGGCCAACAAGGCAACATTTAAACATATGCGGACCGGCCACCGCGGCGAATGGGATCGCCCACACACAACATATACACATATTCATACAGAAAGACCCCAACCCACAAACATGTCCACAGATCTCTAAACAGACCGACAGAATCATATGACGGGACAGGGCCCCGCCGTACCCCAGATAAACATATGTACAGAATATACAACAGCAAAAGATATATACCAAAAGTCTAAGCTCCGGATCAAGGGGAGCAATTCCCAAGTAGCGGAACAGGTATCCTAAGCTGGCGGCATATCAAAAGGTGCGTCTGTACCTGCGGGCATGTAGCGCAGCCCCCGAAGAACAGGGGGTCAGTACGAAAAATGTACCGAGTATGTAAAGCGGAAATGTAACAAATATAATCATAATCCAAACCCGAGATACAAAATATAGTGGATAGAGTCGAACCCGAATCCGAATCAGAATATAGTGGACAGAGCCGTAATCTGAATCAGAGGTACAGAGTATGGCTGACTGGATCGTAACACGGATTAGGAGTACAGAGTATGGCTGACAAGGTCGTAATCTGAATCAGAAGTACAAAGTGTGACTGACTAAGTCATAACCCGAAGCAGACGTACAATAGTAAAGCAGACAGAATCAGTATCCGAATCAGACTTTCAGAAGTGCAACAGACAGAGTCATAGTCCAGATCAGATATACAGATGTGTACCAGACAGAATCATGCATGCAGAGTCCTAAGAATATACAGATACAAATAGCATATATATTAGATCCCGGCCCTCTAACGAGGGACGCGGTAACAGAACCCGGCCCTCTTAGTACGGGACGCGGTGGACAGACAGATCAGATCATATGCCATCCTGGCCGCCATCCCCATACTATCACATCATCAAATCATATACAGATGTAAACAGAACCCGACCCGCACACCGAGGGACACGGTGAACAATGCAGTGGAATATGCACGAATAACAGAACCTGGCCCGGGCGCAGTGAAGGAAGCATTGAGACATCCACGAACAGATTAATGAGAAACCATATACATACAGATCGTTATACAGACTCAATGAAACGGAAGTAAACCAAACGGTGGGTCAAATCAGAGTAATCGGACAATGTTCATAAAATACGCATATATGTCATTTGGGATGGCACGACAGACTACATCGGAATAAAATGTCCAGAACTGCTCCAGACGTCAAAATATATTATAAGACTCATAACTATAGTCATAACACTGGTCATATGGCAGACAGACTAACAATAAAAAATTGCCTGAGATTTCCGGACATAAATGAGCTATTTTGAGTCGTACAGAGAGTGTCAGAATTTTTATGGGCCCGCCTTGGCCGAACTGAGGTGGCGTACGTAAATTATGGATTATAGGTCTTATGGAGTCACCCATGAGAGTTTTAGGGCATTCCGACTTCGTTTGTGAAAGTTACATACATATTAGTTACTTTAACGACAAATTGCAAGAAACTAGTTCAATCTTACTGAACGAAATGGAGCCAATTTCAATCTCGGATTTCGAAGGACAGAGTCGTATTTAAGACTCCCGTTCGAGCCTATCATACTTAGAACATGCCAAAGAATGAAGGGGAAGACTTTACATACCTTGGCTGCGCCTTATGCTCGCTCAAATTTAATTCCCGTTTCGCCCAAAATCTACAAATGGTCATTTTTACCAATTGTAAGTTATAGTTCCTAAGAGTTCAACTTAAGGGCATATTTATCTACCGAAATTTCGGCAGCATTTCCCATAAACATATAACGTCCCCGAGACTTAGCTCGGCCTAATATAACAACAACAACAACCCAACAATCCAACAACATCAACAATTATCATAAAACGCACTTTATCACAAATAGTCCTCTTTTTACATAAAACAACACTTTCCATTCCAACTTCATCATATCAAGCTAATATCATTATTCTCATATTCATTCACTAACTCGAGATTATTCAAACGTATTCCAATAACATTCCGAACAATATTCACGAATTCAAGTATTTCCACTAATTCCATATTCCATCCGAACTTCAACAAATGCAACAACATTACCAACTTACATTGTTTTCTTCCAAATTCATTAACGACAACCATTATCCATATCTAGAATCTTACTTCCATAATTACATAAAAATTATACAAAAATCACATAATTTCCCATAATAACATACAACCATTTTTAACACCAACCTAGCTTATTAAACCTTTATTTACATCACAAAGGCCACAACGACATAACTAACCAACTAAATGAAATTTTATCCAGCACTTTCTACCACCACCATGGCACACGGCCATGCACCACCACCACACACACACACACGGCTTCACACACATATCACAACTCCACAATTCTCATCAAATTCCAATCATTACAACATACATACTTATTCTATAACATAAAAGAGTAGATTTCTTACCTTTCTTCCAACTTCAATCTTCCACAAACGTTGCTCTCTCGCTAAACCAATTATATCACATTGGAGAGTGTCTTGAGCTTACTACAAATACAAGAAGAACAAGATTTTTGGACCAAAGATTGATGAACTAATTTTTTTTCTCCCCTTTTTTGTTCTTGGCCGAAACCCTTGCCTTTTGCTCTGGATTCTCTTTTTTTTTTTTTTTTTTTTTTTTTTTTGTTTCTTGAATTCTCTAGAAATGAACAAGTTGGCCCCTTTATTTAATATCCCATGATTTTTAATTAAACATGGGCTTGGGTTCTTTGCTACATGGCCGGCCACCCCTCAAAAAAAAAATTGGGCCTCATTTGTTTCCTTTCCATTTTTTTTTGGGCCAACCCGGTTGGTCACAAGTTTGGCCTAGCCCACTGACCTTTCGACCTTAAAACGTTCATATCTCCTTGTACCGATGTCACCTATAGTCCCACGACCTACCGTTGGAAAGCTATTTCAATTATATACAACTTTTATATCTGGGCGTTTTCCCAAATTCCAAACTTATAATGCCGATTTTTCCCCTCCAAGTCAGGTCATCCGAAAACGTCTTCTTAAAAATATCCGTTTGGAGGGCTTTCACTTTGATTTGGCCCCAGGGCCCTTCACGAGTTGTGTTTAACTTTACATATGCGATTCATATAACTTGTCACATGTCCCAAAAAAAAATCTTGACGTGTGGGCCCCACCTAAACTTACAAATAATCCGACGTTCGAAAATACAGGATATAACATCCTCCCCCCCTTTAAAACATTCATCCTCGAATGTTCGACTGTCCTTATGAAGTTTCATCATATTTCGGGGAGGTCCTCTTACCAACTATGTACTTGTATTTAAACAGTTCACTTATGGGGGCATTCATTTCCCGACTCCTGCTTTTTCTTTTCTAACATATCTTTCGCTTCTATATTCAACAATGCTATTGCCCTTTCTTTTTCGGTCTAGCCATCACACCTTTCACTTCTTGTCACACTTCTCGGTTCCTTACAACGTTATCATACTCCCACATCATATCAAACATATCCATAACTAGAGCTAGACGCACAGAAGCATATCAGACTAATCCGTAATCAGAGTCAGATGTACTGAACTATGTCGGACAGATCCGTAGTAAGAGTTAGACGTATGGAAGTATGTCAGGCAGATCCGTGATCAAAGTTAGACGTACAGAGATGTATCAGACAGATTCGTAATCAGAGTCGAACATACAGAGACATATCAGACAGAAACGTAATCAGATTCAGAAGTACAGAGGCATAATAGACAGAGCCTCATCAAAGTTAGAGGCGCAAACGCATAACAGATAGAATTATGACTAGGATCAGACCCCTTCTACGTATTCTAATTTCCTTTGGGTTACCCTATATTTCCATTTATATCTTATACTTACACTTGTGAAAATTTTTGTATCCTTCCCAGGGGGTCACCCATCCCAGAATTGCTCTGGCCCTAGCACGCTTAACCTCGAAACTTTCATGCGTTTTGATGCGTTAATGCTAATATAATTCTGTCGATCGCCCCACACGACCTTTGTCACGTAATTTATCGCCGATCGGGGTCTTAGTAAATTTTCGAAAAGATTTCGTAGCGTGTCCCACCCTGGTTTAAACCATACAATTATCATTTTGCCCTTCTGAATCCTCAATGTCCATTCCCATCTGTATGTTTATAGCTGTCTCAAATGGTTCTATTTGGTTGAAAATTACCTTATTTTTACTAATACCCAGAAGAAGGAGATCACGTAATATAAAATAGTATAGATTTATCCATATACATATATCTCAAGGAAAGAGTAATAATATACCTGGGTCTGCACTTGGTGACGCTCCAGGGAGACAGACTTGATCCATAGTTGCCTATTCGGAGATTACATAGAGAGCTCCATTTCCTTCGGAGCCATATCTTTTGGGTACTCATTCTTTTGTGTACATAATTATGGGCATAGCGGGGTCCTGTCCCGCTAATGTGATATGTTATACTCTTAGAGGCTCGTAGACATGTGTGTGTGTGTGGGTAGATGTGTTAGGCCTTGTCGGCCTATGTTTTGTATATCATTTTGTCGGCCACGTTGGCCCATGTACATTGATGTGACATAGATGCCTACGATGATATAAATGTGCTGTTGTCCAAATGGGACTAGTTGACGAATGAATGGAAATGCATGTATAATTATGTGGCTCACCTAGATGTAAGCATAAGAGTAAGCTAAGAGGGTGCCCGGGTGGGCTAGCACCGGGTGCTCGTCGCGGCCCCGAGTCGGGTCGTGACAGGTGGGGCCCACAAACATAATTAAATTAATTAATTTTAACTAATCACTAATCCCTACTTAATAATATAATCATAATTAATTAGTTCCTAATCTCCAATAATATTTCTACACTAAATAAAATTTATAAACAATTTGTGTACTAATTAAAATTGAGAATTAAAAGTTCCTATTTCATATCCGAAAATAACCCCGTCTTTACTTAAGTCGATTATCTTGCGAATAACTCGACGTATAAAAATACGGGGTATAACACATATACTATTGGAATTATAGGAACAATCAACGTAAAGTGATGCCCAGCTAAAATAGGAAGAAGGCCACACCAGAAGGCTAACAGAGAATGATGACTAACGAGCTAATCGCCGGTAGAAGGAAATCGAGGATAAATATATTTACGTTCCAAGAAAGTCGTAATGAAGCAAGAATTTCTATAGCCCTATGCTTCTGGAATTGTATCGCGAGGTTGAGGAAAGGAAATTATGGGAAAAAGTTTTGGTAGGAGTTCGATGGGGTGAGCTATGGAATTTGTTTTAACTCGGATTATAGGTTGTTCCAATCGATATGCATCAAAGAATAATGAAAATGGTGAGGAAACATTATGTACATGCGCATTTTGGGATATCATTATGACTGATTTTGGAAGGGAGTTGGGAAGGATAGCTCGAGGAACATGACCATTATATTTACTAGCCATAAAGAGATATTGAGCAAATATTTGGGGTATCAGTGTGAGAGCAGTTGTGATGAGGAAGTAAAGGATTAGAGAAGTTGACTGATGAACTACACAGAGTCAATGCAATGTGAGTCTAAGATCAATGGGTACAAGAAGGGATGACCCGAGATGGCACCAAAGGAGTAAATGCAAAAAGGGCACCGTATTTGAGCGAGGGAGCTTCCTACTAATAGGGAAACAAGGAGTGAGAAAAAGGGAGTACTTGCAAGATGACGAGCGGTTATGGCATGACAAGCTAATCCTACAATAATGGAAATAGAACGAGAGCGGGATACGAGTTGATATCTGATTATGTACATAAGAACAAAGAGGTGATGGAGTGCATAGATGAATCCAATGAAAGAGTTAAGAGCGAACGGGAAGAAACTGATCAATGTATGGCATAAAGGTGAGAAGTATCGGAAAGATTGGTGGTCGAACGGGAGAAGAACGAAAATCTGGTCGAACTGGGCAGAATTACCGTTCGCGTTCGCGATGGGGGGCCCGCGTTCGTGATGGCCAGAAGTATTCTAGACCATCGTGTTTGCGAGAGACACTCGCGTTCGCGAAGGTCAGTAATTAAGTTGGTTTCACCGACTTTGGCACCCTATAAAAGGGTCAAAACCCCTTTATTTTCATCCAAAAATCAATCTGTAAGATCAGCAAACCTTAGGGGTATTTTTTCCATAAAATAAGTGAGGAATTGGAATGATTTCGATTAATCGAGGCTCGGGTAGCGCATAATAGTAATTCTAGTACTGTTGTGCGGTAGATTTCGACGTGGATTCAAAGCGAATATCGGGGATATTGCTACTTCAACAAGAATAAGGTATGGATCTCTTTCTATTTACGTTAATACCGGTTTATTCATGAAGATAGAGTGGTTAAATAATTTTATAGTAAGTTGGTTAGTTATTGTTACACCTCGGAAATTTTTCGTGAGCCAACAATGAATAGACCAACGAAGGACATGAGTGTGCGACGTTTTACTAAGTAGGGAATGACTATTTATGAACTTTGGAATTAAGAAAGTTGCAGAATTTCATTTCAGCCAGTGGTCGTAAAGTGGAATACGGCTCATAAAGTGATTTACAGACCGTAAAGTGCCATCGTCCTTCAACATTTCAAAAATTTCAACGTTCTGCCAAATGCTTCAAATGGTTAAAAACGACTTGGAATACGGACCGTAAATTGAAATACGGCCCGTAAACTGAGTCGTAAACCGCCATGATCTTTAGCCAACCTTTCTGTTTCTGATATGCTTAAATACGGTCGCGAAGGACGGACCGTAAACCAGTATACAGCCCGTAAAGTGGGGTTTATGACCCTGTGCATTTCGACCACTGTTCATAAAAATCAGATTTTAGCTATTAAAAAGGAGGGACCCAAGTTCATTTTCTCATTTCATATTCACGAAATTTCTCCCTAGAAATCTCTAGAACACTCCAAACACTTCAACCACAAGAATACCAAGGAAATCAATGATCATCAACACCAAAGCTATGAAACAAAGTGTATGAAACCTAATTGGAAGTCATCTCCTTCAAGAAATTCCAAAAGAGGTGAAGAAGGGTTTTGGTGCTAAAGGAGTGATTCCACTCTAGGCTTGTTCCACCATCATCTAAGGTATGTTTCATGACTTTATCATGTTATTTAAGGTATTGGAAAGCTAAGATGATTGAAATGTAGAAGATCACAGAAAATGGGTCATTACTGAGTGAATAGTGGCACAATTGAATGATAGTTGAATGGAATCATGAACGTTGATATGTTGTGATGATGAATACGTTATAAGTGGAGTCTAGACCATGAATAGGTGTGAAGTGAGCAAAATTATGATGATGAGCTAAAACCATTAAATGTGGAGAAATTGGAGAAAAATGGTGGATTTTGCTAAATATAGATAAGTGATGAATGTTGATACGATATTGTGAGTGTTGTTGTAAATGTTTGGGAGTTGAAATAGAACATGAGAAAAGTAGTAGAAACAAAGGAAACGCTGCCCAATTTTCTCTAGAAATAACGATGCGTTCTTATGGTCGATTGACTAACTGTAATGTGTATTCTCTCGTGAAGGTAGCAACGTGATATTGAAGGTAGCAACGTGATATTGAAGGAGAACAAGTGAACAATCGCTTAACTAAGCGACAAAGGTATGTGAGGCTAATCCTTTTCTTTCTATGGCATGAATCCCATGATATGATTCTTCTTCCTCTCCATGATTCTCCTATATTCCGGAAAGCCAAGAGCTTAAGATCATGAATAGCTATATGAGTCAGGAGATATGATATGACGTTCCTATAAAGTTAATGATGTCGTCCATTTTATACACTCACCTTACATACTAATCCCTTCAAGGTGAGGCAAAATGTTCATGAATGCCCATAATGCAATCGAGGGTTCACGACCTTACGTTACCTTGATAAAATACACTTGTTCTAGAGTCCCTATGCATGCACGATTGTGAGCATATTTTGATAAGCATATTATTATAAGTATTTCATAATGAGCACGTTATAATCATATTACACCGGGCCTAGTTGGCCGGGCAGTCACCGCGAAAGCGGGCAGCTATACGATACACCATGGCCAGTTGGCATGGGCAGACACCACTAGTGGGCGACTTGAGATGGTACCCCGGACGCAGGAGGCCTGGATGCGGGATAATGTTACTGATTATCACACCGCACCTATATGGTCAGGCAATTTATATATATATACTGACGTGTTTGTTTTGGACGTTGTGTTCATGCCCATAGGCAGACAGGGAGGTGAGCTCGATCCGGATTCTTAGGAGCTGTCAGCTGATTGAAAGCACTCCATTGTTCGGAGGTGCTTATGATTATTCTTTTGGTGCATATGTATATTTTGGGCATGACGGAGTCTTGTTCCGTCTACATGTATAGTATGTCAGTAGAGGCTCGTAGATGCGTAGTGTGGGTTAGATGGTCTCACAAGTCTACTACGGTATGCATAAATATATTACATATATTATTTTGATAGTCTACTGAGGAATTTATATATATATGTATAGACTAATTGTGCTTTCCACCGAAAAATGATTATCATGCGATTACGAATTTGTGAATGATAAAGAAGCGTAAATGACTATGATAAGTGAGGGAATAAGGGGTGCTCGGTGGTCAGCCTCGAGTACCGGTCGCGACCCCCAGCCGGGTCGTGACAGAAGTGGTATCAGAGCAGTTGGTCCTAGGAAGTGTCTGCGAGACGTGTCTAGTTGAGTCTTGTTTATAGTGTGTTGCGCGCCACATCAATAGACAGGAGGCTACAGGGCATTTAGGAAAATGTCCGTCTTTCTTCTTATGAGATCGTGCGATAGAGCCATGCATAAGACTTTGCTCCTCCTAAAAGTGTGTTGTGATTTCAGAATGCCGCCAAAGGGAAAAGCTGCAGCCACCCAGAAGGGCAAAGCTACGATAAAGAGGCGGGCGGAAAGAGAGCCTCAAATGAATGTAGACGAGGGCGAATCACAAAATGAGGCCTTGCCCAATGTAGAAGAGCAAAGAGGAGCCTCAACTCAAATTCCTCCGCCAGGTGCTTCGGGTCAACAAGTGACCGAATCTATTCACCTATTGACGCAATTGGTTGCCGCCCAGGCACAGCAGCAGAATGCGGGCCCGAGTGATCATTCCGCTAGTACGAAAGTCCGTGATTTCCTAACTCTAAATCCTCCGGAATTTTTCGGGTCGAAGCCGGATGAGGACCCACAAGGCTTTATTGATGAGATGTTGAGGACGCTGAAACTCATGCATGCTTCTGAGACTGAATCAGTAGAGTTGGATTCTTATAGACTCTGTGATGTGTCGGTATTGTGGTATAACAACTGGATAGCATCGAGGACAGAAAATGCACCTCCTCCCGTTTGGCAAGAGTTTGTTGATGCTTTCATTCGCCATTATTTGCCGCCCGAGGTCCGCCGAGCTAGAGCGGACAAGTTCTTGAATCTAAAGCAAGGTAGCATGAGTGCTCGAGAGTATAGTCTGTAATTTAATTCTCTGGCCAGGTACGCCCCGACTATGCTGGCCGACATGGGGGATCGAGTGCATAGGTTTGTGAGTGGTTTGGGACCACATTTATTCAAGGATTGTTTAACGGCTTCATTGCAAGATGGGATGGATATTTACCATATACAGGCCCATGCTCAGAATTTAGAGGGACGACAACAACCGCCAAGGAGTGATCGTGATATTGACCGAAGGCAAGGTAAGAGGGCTAGGTCTATGGGAACGAGCAGCGAGTATAGAGGGGGATCGAGACAGATGTATTCTAGGCACTCAGGACAGTCAGCGACTAGTGCGCCTTCCAGATTTCCAGAGAGGAGGTTTGATCATTCCTCCCAATCAGGACAAGGCCAGAGTTCAAGGGCCTCAGATTCTCAGTTTAGGGGAGGTTTCAGTTAGAGGAGACCTCCGGTACCGCGGTGCAGCCAGTGCGGTAAATTGCATTCCGGACGATGTTATCAGGTTACGGATGCTTGTTATACTTGTGGTCAGACCGGGCACATGATGAGAGATTGCCCGTCGGTGAGAGATAAGGTTGGGACTCAGCCCACAGGTTCAGCAGCAGAATCTTCTTCAGTACGTCCCACAGCACAGACTCATCAAACTCCAGCAGGTAGAGGTAGAGGCAGAGAGGGAGCGTCTACTTCAGGTGCTATTTAGCCCCGCGTATATGCTTTGGCTGGGCGACAGGATCTTGAGTCCTCACCATATGTGGTCACAGGTACATTGACTATATTTTCCCGTGATGTATATGCTCTTATCGATCCGGGTTCCACTTTCTCTTATGTTACTCCGTATATTGCTGATTGTATTGGGGTGAAACCCGAGCGAATTGGACCTTTCGAAGTGTTCACTCCGGTTGGTGATCCCGTGATAGCCAGACAAGTGTATAAGGGTTGTGTCATTGTGATATGTGATCATCAGACTAAAGGTGATTTGATTGAGCTTAAAATGGTAGATTTCGATGTAATCATGGGCATGGATTGGCTAGCGTCATGTTATGCTAATGTTGATTGCCGGGCGAAAGTGGTCTGATTCCAATTTTCGGGAGAGCCCATACTTGAATGGAAGGGGAATACGGCATCCCCAAAGGGTAGGTTTATTTCCTACCTCAAGCTAAGGAAGATGATAGCCAAGGGCTATATTTATCATTTAGTTCGAGTTCATGATACAGAAGCAGATTCGCCAACTCTTCAATCTATTCCGGTGGCGAATGAATTCCCAGACGTATTTCCATACGAACTCCCAGGTCTCCCTCCAGAAAGAGAAATTGATTTCGCCATTGATGTATTGCCGGACACCGAGCCCATTTCTATTCCTCCTTACTGAATGGCTTCGGCAGAATTGAAAGAGCTGAAAACAGAGCTGAAAGATCTGCTTGACAAGGGGTTTATCAGACCCAGGTCATCGCCGTGGGGAGCACCAGTCTTGTTTGTGAGAAACAAGGGCGGATCCTTACGAATGTGTATCAACTACAGGCAATTGAACAAAGTGATGATAAAGAACAGATATCCTCTTCCAAGGATTGATGATTTATTTGATCAGCTGCAGGGTGCTAAGTGGTTTTCAAAAATAGATTTGAGGTCGGGTTATCATCAAGTGAGAGTTAGAGAAGCAGATATTCCCAAAATAGCTTTCCGAACGAGATATGGCCACTATGAATTTCGAGTGATGTCATTCGGGTTGACTAATGCTTCGGCTGTATTTATAAATTTAATGAACAACATATTCAGGCCTCTCTTGGATCAATTTTTGATAGTATTTATCGATGATATTCTCGTGTCTTCTCGCACAGAATCAGAACATGCAGACCATCTGAGAATTGTACTTGGCATTCTTCGAGCCCGAGAATTGTATGCAAAATTTTCAAAGTGTGAGTTCTGGCTGAATTCAGTAACATTCTTGGGCCATATTATTTCAGATGATGGTATTCGAGTCGACACTCAGAAAATTGAAGCTGTGAAGACTTGGCCAAGGCCTACGACGCCCACAAAAGTTCGTAGTTTCCTAGGTTTGGCAGGATATTATAGAAGGTTTGTAGAGGGATTTTCATCTATTTCAGCCCCATTGACGAAGCTAACTCAGAAGTCCGCTAAATTTCAGTGGGACGATGCATGTGAGCGTAGTTTCCAAGAGTTGAAAGACAGGTTGACCTCAACTCCGATCTTAACACTCCCAGAAGGCTCAGATGGCTACGTGGTATACTGTGATGCGTCCGGTGTTGGATTAGGATGCGTATTAATGCAGCACGGGAAAGTTATTGCATATGCTTCGAGGCAATTGCAGAAACATGAGAAGAATTATCCAACTCATGATCTCGAACTAGCTGCGGTTATTCATGCCTTAAGAATATGGAGGCATTATTTATACGGGGTGCACGTTGATATTTATACATATCACAAGAGCCTCCAGTACATTTTTAAACAGAAGGAGCTGAATTTATGGCAGAGGCGGTGGTTAGAATTATTAAAATATTATGACGTGAATATTTTGTACCACCCCGGTAAAGCAAATGTAGTAGCGGACGCACTTAGCCGCCGATCGATGGGCAGTTTATGTGAAATCCCTCCGGAAAGGAAAAAGATGGTTCAAGAACTTCACCGACTAGAAAATTTGGGAGTGCGTATAATTGATTCGGGCAATGCTGGGATTAGTATAAATGATTCCACAATTTCGTCCTTGGATATGAAAGTGAAAGAATGGCAGTGCGAAGATACGCAGTTATGTCGTTATAGAGACACATCTTATGGGAAAGAAAAGTCTCCATTTGAAGTTTCTATGGATGGAATTTTTAGATACCGAGGCAGGCTATGTGTGCCGGATGTGGCAATATTACGCCAACGGATTATAGAAGAAGCTCACTATTCTCGGTATTCTATTATCCAGGTGCAACAAAAATGTATCGTGATCTCAAGATGATGTATTGGTGGGATGGCATGAAGAGAGACATAGCAGAATTCGTAACACAATGTTCAAATTGCCAATAGGTAAAAGCTGAACATTAGAAGCTAGGGGGCTTGTTACAGGCAATAGAAATCCCTACTTGGAAATGGGAAGCGATAAACATGGATTTCATCGTGGGATTACCCCGTTCCCGTGGCAGGTATGACTCTATATGGGTGATCGTGGATAGGCTGACGAAAGCAGCCCATTTTCTTCCAGTCAAGACCTCGTACTCAGCAGAAGACTATGCAATGTTGTACCTCAAAGAAATTGTGCGACTCCATGTAATCCCATTATCTATCATCACAGACAGAGGGGCACAGTTTACAGCCAAATTTTGGAAATCCTTTCAAGAAGGTCTAGGCACTCAGGTGAAGCTTAGCACGATATTTCATCCACAGACTGACGGATAAGCCGAGCGTACTATTCAGACCTTGGAGGATATGTTACGAGCATGTGTGCAGGACTTTGGTGGAAGTTGGGACGATCATTTGCCGCTAATTGAATTTGCATATAACTACAGCTATCATTCTAGTATACAAATGGCTCCATATGAAGCTTTGACAGCTCAAAGTCGCCAAAAGTCCTATGCGGACAATCGCCGACGAGACTTGGAATTTCAAGCCGGTGATTGGGTGTTCTTGAAAGTGTCGACAATGAAAGGGGTGATGAGATTTGGTAAGAAAGGGAAGCTAAGTCCCAGATACATTGGACCCTACAAAATCATCCGTAAGGTGGGTCAGGTAGCCTATGAATTGGATTTGCCTTCGGAGCTTGAATCCGTCCATCCAGTCTTCCACGTTTCGATGCTCCGCAAGTGTGTTGGAGACCCTACCAAGATTGTCCCTGTAGCCGATGTGCAAATAACGGAAAAGGTAACCTATGAAGAAGTACCTACTGCAATCCTAGATAGGCAAGTGCGCAAGCTTCGAAATAAAGAGATAGCGTCAGTCAAAGTATTGTGGTGAAACAACAATCGGGAAGAAATGACTTGGGAAGCAGAAGAGAGCATGAAATCCAAGTACCCTCACTTATTCCAACCCCCGGGAGAGATCCAAGCCGAAACACCGACAATATGAGGTATGTACGCTTCATTTTTATGCTTTTGGTCGTGTGTGGCCACGGAAATGTTGATATTGTGATGTAGCCCTGTGAGGCGATGATATTATGGGTTGTTGTGACAGGTTGGTAGTGTCAAATTACAGGGGAAACTCTGGCGGAATTTTCGTAGAATACCGAATGTTTGAAATTCGAGGACGAATGTTCCAAAAAGGGGGGAAGAGTGTTACACCTCAAAAATTATTTGTGAGCCAACAATGAATAGACCAACAAAGGGCATGAGTGTGCGACATTTTACTAAGTAGGGAATGACTATTTATGAACTTTGGAATTAAGAAAGTTGCAGAATTTCATTTCAGCCAGTGGTCGTAAAATGGAATACGGCCCGTAAAGTGATTTACGGACCGTAAAGTGCCATCGTCATTCAACATTTCAAAAATTTCAACTTTCTGTCAAATGCTTCAAATGGTTAAAAACGACTTGGAATACGGACCGTAAATTGAAATACGGCCCGTAAACTGAGTCGTAAACCGCCATGATCTTTAGCCAACCTTTCTGTTTCTGATATGCTTAAATACGGTCGCGAAGGACGGACCGTAAACCAGTATACAGCCCGTAAAGTGGGGTTTACAACCCTGTGCATTTCGACCACTGTTCATAAAAATCAGATTTTAGCTATTAAAAAGGAGGGACCCAAGTTCATTTTCTTATTTCATCTTCACGAAATTTCTCCCTAGAAATCTCTAGAACACTCCAAACACTTCAACCATAAGAATACCAAGGAAATCAATGATCATCAACACCAAAGCTATGAAACAAAGTGTATGAAACCTAATTGGAAGTCATCTCCTTCAAGAAATTCCAAAAGAGGTGAAGAAGGGTTTTGGTGCTAAAGGAGTGATTCCACTCTAGGCTTGTTCCACCATCATCTAAGGTATGTTTCATGACTTTATCATGTTATTTAAGGTATTGGAAAGCTAATATGCTTGAAATGTAGAAGAACATAGAAAATTGGCCATTACTGAGTGAATAGTGACACAATTGAATGATAGTTGAATGGAATCATGAGCGTTGATATGTTGTGATGATTAATACGTTATAAGTGGAGTATAGACCATGGAATAGGTGTGAAGTAAGAAAAATTATGATGATGAGCTAAAACCATTAAATGTGGAGAAATTGGAGAAAAATGGTGGATTTTGCTAAATATAGATAAGTGATGAATGTTGATACGATATTGTGAGTGTTGTTGTAAATGTTTGGGAGTTGAAATAGAACATGAGAAAAGTAGTAGAAACAAAGGAAACGCTGCCCAATTTTCTCTAGAAATAACGATGCGTTCTTATGGTCGATTGACTAACTGTAATGTGTATTCTCTCGTGAAGGTAGCAACGTGATATTGAAGGTAGCAACGTGATATTGAAGGAGAACAAGTGAACAATCGCTTAACTAAGCGACAAAGGTATGTGAGGCTAATCCTTTTCTTTCTATGGCATGAATCCCATGATATGATTCTTCTTCCTCTCCATGATTCTCCTATATTCCGGAAAGCCAAGAGCTTAAGATCATGAATAGCTATATGAGTCAGGAGATATGATATGACGTTCCTATAAAGTTAATGATGTCGTCCATTTTATACACTCACCTTACATACTAATCCCTTCAAGGTGAGGCAAAATGTTCATGAATGCCCATAATGCAATCGAGGGTTCACGACCTTACGTTACCTTGATAAAATACACTTGTTCTAGAGTCCCTATGCGTGCACGATTGTGAGCATATTTTGATAAGCATATTATTATAAGTATTTCATAATGAGCACGTTATAATCATATTACACCGGGCCTAGTTGGCCGGGCAGTCACCGCGAAAGCGGGCAGCTATACGATACACCATGGCCAGTTGGCATGGGCAGACACCACTAGTGGGCGACATGAGATGGTACCCCGGACGCAGGAGGCCTGGATGCGGGATAATGTTACTGATTATCACACCGCACCTATATGGTCAGGCAATTTATATATATATACTGACGTGTTTGTTTTGGACGTTGTGTTCATGCCCATAGGCAGACAGGGAGTTGAGCTCGATCCGGATTCTTAGGAGCTGTCAGCTGATTGAAAGCACTCCATTGTTCGGAGGTGCTTATGATTATTCTTTTGGTACATATGTATATTTTGGGCATGACGGAGTCTTGTTCCGTCTACATGTATAGTATGTCAGTAGAGGCTCGTAGATGCGTAGTGTGGGTTAGATGGTCTCACAAGTCTACTACGGTATGCATAAATATATTACATATATTATTTTGATAGTCTACTGAGGAATTTATATATATATGTATAGACTAATTGTGCTTTCCACCGAAAAATGATTATCATGCGATTACGAATTTGTGAATGATAAAGAAGCGTAAATGACTATGATAAGTGAGGGAATAAGGGGTGCTCGGTGGTCAGCCTCGAGTACCGGTCGCGACCCCCAGCCGGGTCGTGACAGAAGTGGTATCAGAGCAGTTGGTCCTAGGAAGTGTCTGCGAGACGTGTCTAGTTGAGTCTTGTTTATAGTGTGTTGCGCGCCACATCAATAGACAGGAGGCTACAGGGCATTTAGGAAAATGTCCGTCTTTCTTCTTATGAGATCGTGCGATAGAGCCATGCATAAGACTTTGCTCCTCCTAAAAGTGTGTTGTGATTTCAGAATGCCGCCAAAGGGAAAAGCTGCAGCCACCCAGAAGGGCAAAGCTACGATAAAGAGGCGGGCGGAAAGAGAGCCTCAAATGAATGTAGACGAGGGCGAATCACAAAATGAGGCCTTGCCCAATGTAGAAGAGCAAAGAGGAGCCTCAACTCAAATTCCTCCGCCAGGTGCTTCGGGTCAACAAGTGACCGAATCTATTCACCTATTGACGCAATTGGTTGCCGCCCAGGCACAGCAGCAGAATGCGGGCCCGAGTGATCATTCCGCTAGTACGAAAGTCCGTGATTTCCTAACTCTAAATCCTCCGGAATTTTTCGGGTCGAAGCCGGATGAGGACCCATAAGGCTTTATTGATGAGATGTTGAGGACGCTGAAACTCATGCATGCTTCTGAGACTGAATCAGTAGAGTTGGATTCTTATAGACTCTGTGATGTGTCGGTATTGTGGTATAACAACTGGATAGCATCGAGGACAGAAAATGCACCTCCTCCCGTTTGGCAAGAGTTTGTTGATGCTTTCATTCGCCATTATTTGCCGCCCGAGGTCCGCCGAGCTAGAGCGGACAAGTTCTTGAATCTAAAGCAAGGTAGCATGAGTGCTCGAGAGTATAGTCTGTAATTTAATTCTCTGGCCAGGTACGCCCCGACTATGCTGGCCGACATGGGGGATCGAGTGCATAGGTTTGTGAGTGGTTTGGGACCACATTTATTCAAGGATTGTTTAACGGCTTCATTGCAAGATGGGATGGATATTTACCATATACAGGCCCATGCTTAGAATTTAGAGGGACGACAACAACCGCCAAGGAGTGATCGTGATATTGACCGAAGGCAAGGTAAGAGGGCTAGGTCTATGGGAACGAGCAGCGAGTATAGAGGGGGATCGAGACAGATGTATTCTAGGCACTCAGGACAGTCAGCGACTAGTGCGCCTTCCAGATTTCCAGAGAGGAGGTTTGATCATTCCTCCCAATCAGGACAAGGCCAGAGTTCAAGGGCCTCAGATTCTCAGTTTAGGGGAGGTTTCAGTTAGAGGAGACCTCCGGTACCGCGGTGCAGCCAGTGCGGTAAATTGCATTCCGGACGATGTTATCAGGTTACGGATGCTTGTTATACTTGTGGTCAGACCGGGCACATGATGAGAGATTGCCCGTCGGTGAGAGATAAGGTTGGGACTCAGCCCACAGGTTCAGCAGCAGAATCTTCTTCAGTACGTCCCACAGCACAGACTCATCAAACTCCAGCAGGTAGAGGTAGAGGCAGAGAGGGAGCGTCTACTTCAGGTGCTATTTAGCCCCGCGTATATGCTTTGGCTGGGCGACAGGATCTTGAGTCCTCACCATATGTGGTCACAGGTACATTGACTATATTTTCCCGTGATGTATATGCTCTTATCGATCCGGGTTCCACTTTCTCTTATGTTACTCCGTATATTGCTGATTGTATTGGGGTGAAACCCGAGCGAATTGGACCTTTCGAAGTGTTCACTCCGGTTGGTGATCCCGTGATAGCCAGACAAGTGTATAAGGGTTGTGTCATTGTGATATGTGATCATCAGACTAAAGGTGATTTGATTGAGCTTAAAATGGTAGATTTCGATGTAATCATGGGCATGGATTGGCTAGCGTCATGTTATGCTAATGTTGATTGCCGGGCGAAAGTGGTCTGATTCCAATTTTCGGGAGAGCCCATACTTGAATGGAAGGGGAATACGGCATCCCCAAAGGGTAGGTTTATTTCCTACCTCAAGCTAAGGAAGATGATAGCCAAGGGCTATATTTATCATTTAGTTCGAGTTCATGATACAGAAGCAGATTCGCCAACTCTTCAATCTATTCCGGTGGCGAATGAATTCCCAGACGTATTTCCATACGAACTCCCAGGTCTCCCTCCAGAAAGAGAAATTGATTTCGCCATTGATGTATTGCCGGACACCGAGCCCATTTCTATTCCTCCTTACTGAATGGCTTCGGCAGAATTGAAAGAGCTGAAAACAGAGCTGAAAGATCTGCTTGACAAGGGGTTTATCAGACCCAGGTCATCGCCGTGGGGAGCACCAGTCTTGTTTGTGAGAAACAAGGGCGGATCCTTACGAATGTGTATCAACTACAGGCAATTGAACAAAGTGATGATAAAGAACAGATATCCTCTTCCAAGGATTGATGATTTATTTGATCAGCTGCAGGGTGCTAAGTGGTTTTCAAAAATAGATTTGAGGTCGGGTTATCATCAAGTGAGAGTTAGAGAAGCAGATATTCCCAAAACAGCTTTCCGAACGAGATATGGCCACTATGAATTTCGAGTGATGTCATTCGGGTTGACTAATGCTTCGGCTGTATTTATAAATTTAATGAACAACATATTCAGGCCTCTCTTGGATCAATTTTTGATAGTATTTATCGATGATATTCTGGTGTCTTCTCGCACAGAATCAGAACATGCAGACCATCTGAGAATTGTACTTGGCATTCTTCGAGCCCGAGAATTGTATGCAAAATTTTCAAAGTGTGAGTTCTGGCTGAATTCAGTAACATTCTTGGGCCATATTATTTCAGATGATGGTATTCGAGTCGACACTCAGAAAATTGAAGCTGTGAAGACTTGGCCAAGGCCTACGACGCCCACAAAAGTTCGTAGTTTCCTGGGTTTGGCAGGATATTATAGAAGGTTTGTAGAGGGATTTTCATCTATTTCAGCCCCATTGACGAAGCTAACTCAAAAGTCCGCTAAATTTCAGTGGGACGATGCATGTGAGCGTAGTTTCCAAGAGTTGAAAGACAGGTTGACCTCAACTCCGATCTTAACACTCCCAGAAGGCTCAGATGGCTACGTGGTATACTGTGATGCGTCCGGTGTTGGATTAGGATGCGTATTAATGCAGCACGGGAAAGTTATTGCATATGCTTCGAGGCAATTGCAGAAACATGAGAAGAATTATCCAACTCATGATCTCGAACTAGCTGCGGTTATTCATGCCTTAAGAATATGGAGGCATTATTTATACGGGGTGCACGTTGATATTTATACATATCACAAGAGCCTCCAGTACATTTTTAAACAGAAGGAGCTGAATTTATGGCAGAGGCGGTGGTTAGAATTATTAAAATATTATGACGTGAATATTTTGTACCACCCCGGTAAAGCAAATGTAGTAGCGGACGCACTTAGCCGCCGATCGATGGGCAGTTTATGTGAAATCCCTCCGGAAAGGAAAAAGATGGTTCAAGAACTTCACCGACTAGAAAATTTGGGAGTGCGTATAATTGATTCGGGCAATGCTGGGATTAGTATAAATGATTCCACAATTTCGTCCTTGGATATGAAAGTGAAAGAATGGCAGTGCGAAGATACGCAGTTATGTCGTTATAGAGACACATCTTATGGGAAAGAAAAGTCTCCATTTGAAGTTTCTATGGATGGAATTTTTAGATACCGAGGCAGGCTATGTGTGCCGGATGTGGCAATATTACGCCAACGGATTATAGAAGAAGCTCACTATTCTCGGTATTCTATTATCCAGGTGCAACAAAAATGTATCGTGATCTCAAGATGATGTATTGGTGGGATGGCATGAAGAGAGACATAGCAGAATTCGTAACACAATGTTCAAATTGCCAATAGGTAAAAGCTGAACATTAGAAGCCAGGGGGCTTGTTACAGGCAATAGAAATCCCTACTTGGAAATGGGAAGCGATAAACATGGATTTCATCGTGGGATTACCCCGTTCCCGTGGCAGGTATGACTCTATATGGGTGATCGTGGATAGGCTGACGAAAGCAGCCCATTTTCTTCCAGTCAAGACCACGTACTCAGCAGAAGACTATGCAAGGTTGTACCTCAAAGAAATTGTGCGACTCCATGTAATCCCATTATCTATCATCACAGACAGAGGGGCACAGTTTACAGCCAAATTTTGGAAATCCTTTCAAGAAGGTCTAGGCACTCAGGTGAAGCTTAGCACGATATTTCATCCACAGACTGACGGACAAGCCGAGCGTACTATTCAGACCTTGGAGGATATGTTACGAGCATGTGTGCTGGATTTTGGTGGAAGTTGGGACGATCATTTGCCGCTAATTGAATTTGCATATAACTACAGCTATCATTCTAGTATACAAATGGCTCCATATGAAGCTTTGACAGCTCAAAGTCGCCAAAAGTCCTATGCGGACAATCGCCGACGAGACTTGGAATTTCAAGCCGGTGATTGGGTGTTCTTGAAAGTGTCGACAATGAAAGGGGTGATGAGATTTGGTAAGAAAGGGAAGCTAAGTCCCAGATACATTGGACCCTACAAAATCATCCGTAAGGTGGGTCAGGTAGCCTATGAATTGGATTTGCCTTCGGAGCTTGAATCCGTCCATCCAGTCTTCCACGTTTCGATGCTCCGCAAGTGTGTTGGAGACCCTACCAAGATTGTCCCTGTAGCCGATGTGCAAATAACGGAAAAGGTAACCTATGAAGAAGTACCTACTGCAATCCTAGATAGGCAAGTGCGCAAGCTTCGAAATAAAGAGATAGCGTCAGTCAAAGTATTGTGGTGAAACAACAATCGGGAAGAAATGACTTGGGAAGCAGAAGAGAGCATGAAATCCAAGTACCCTCACTTATTCCAACCCCCGGGAGAGATCCAAGCCGAAACACCGACAATATGAGGTATGTACGCTTCATTTTTATGCTTTTGGTCGTGTGTGGCCACGGAAATGTTGATATTGTGATGTAGCCCTGTGAGGCGATGATATTATGGGTTGTTGTGACAGGTTGGTAGTGTCAAATTACAGGGGAAACTCTGGCGGCATTTTCGTAGAATACCGAATGTTTGAAATTCGAGGACGAATGTTCCAAAAAGGGGGGAAGAGTGTTACACCTCAAAAATTTTTTGTGAGCCAACAATGAATAGACCAACAAAGGTCATGAGTGTGCGACATTTTACTAAGTAGGGAATGACTATTTATGAACTTTGGAATTAAGAAAGTTGCAGAATTTCATTTCAGCCAGTGGTCGTAAAATGGAATACGGCCCGTAAAGTGATTTACGGACCGTAAAGTGCCATCGTCATTCAACATTTCAAAAATTTCAACTTTCTGTCAAATGCTTCAAATGGTTAAAAACGACTTGGAATACGGACCGTAAATTGAAATACGGCCCGTAAACTGAGTCGTAAACCGCCATGATCTTTAGCCAACCTTTCTGTTTCTGATATGCTTAAATACGGTCGCGAAGGACGGACCGTAAACCAGTATACAGCCCGTAAAGTGGGGTTTACAACCCTGTGCATTTCGACCACTGTTCATAAAAATCAGATTTTAGCTATTAAAAAGGAGGGACCCAAGTTCATTTTCTTATTTCATCTTCACGAAATTTCTCCCTAGAAATCTCTAGAACACTCCAAACACTTCAACCATAAGAATACCAAGGAAATCAATGATCATCAACACCAAAGCTATGAAACAAAGTGTATGAAACCTAATTGGAAGTCATCTCCTTCAAGAAATTCCAAAAGAGGTGAAGAAGGGTTTTGGTGCTAAAGGAGTGATTCCACTCTAGGCTTGTTCCACCATCATCTAAGGTATGTTTCATGACTTTATCATGTTATTTAAGGTATTGGAAAGCTAATATGCTTGAAATGTAGAAGAACATAGAAAATTGGCCATTACTGAGTGAATAGTGACACAATTGAATGATAGTTGAATGGAATCATGAGCGTTGATATGTTGTGATGATTAATACGTTATTAGTGGAGTATAGACCATGGAATAGGTGTGAAGTAAGAAAAATTATGATGATGAGCTAAAACCATTAAATGTGGAGAAATTGGAGAAAAATGGTGATTTTGCTAAATATAGATAAGTGATAAATGTTGATACAGTATTGTGAGTGTTGTTGTAAATGTTTGAGAGTTGAAATAGAACATGAGAAAATTAGTAGAAACAAAGGAAACTCTGCCTAATTTTCTCTAGAAATAACGATGTGTTCTTATGGTCGATTGACTAACTATAATGTGTTTTCTCTCGTGAAGGTAGCAACGTGATATTGAAGGAGAACAAGTGAACGATAGATTAACTAAGGGACAAAGGTATGTGAGGCTAATCCTTTTCTTTCTATGGCATGAATCCTATGATATGATTCTTCTTCCTCTCCATGATTCTCCTATATTCCGGAAAGCCAAGAGCTTAAGATCATAAATAGCTATATGAATCAGGAGATATGATATGACGTTCCTATAAAGTTAATGATGTCATCCATTTTATACACTCACCTTACATACTAATCCCTTCAAGGTGAGGCAGAATGTTCATGAATGCCAATAATGGAATCGAGGGTTCACGACCTTACGTCACCTCGATAAAATACACTTGTTCTAGAGTCCCTATGCATGCACGATTGTGAGCATATTTTGATAAGCATATTATTATAAGTATTTCATAATGAGCACGTCATAATCATATTACACCGGGCCTAGTTGGCCGGGCAGTCACCGCGAAAGCGGGCAGCTATACGATACACCATGGCCAGTTGGCATGGGCAGACACCACTAGTGGGCAGCATGAGATGGTACCCCGGACGCGGGAGGCCTGGATGCGGGCTAAGGTTACTGATTATCACACCGCAGCTATATGGTCGGGCAGTTTATATATATATATATATATATATATATATATATATATATGATATGCATACATGAGATGATGATAAGTATATATATATATATATATATATATATATATATATATATATATATATGATATGCATACATGAGATGATGATAAGCATAAAAGTAAGTCAGCATGCATTACTTTTCATACGATTCCCAGCCAGGTACAGTTGCTCCATACTTGATGCTCCCTTTATTTCTTGATGTGTTGTTATTGTTCATGCCTCTCATACTCAGTACAGCATTCGTACTGACGTGTTTTTTTTGGATGCTGTGTTCATGTCCACAGGTAGACAGGGAGGTGAGCTCGATCCGGATTCTTAGGAGCTGTCAGCTGATTGAAAGTACTCCATTGTTCGGAGGTGCTTATGATTATTCTTTTGGTACATACGTATATTTTGGGCATGACGGAGTCTTGTTCCGTCTACATGTATAGTATGTCAGTAGAGGCTCGTAGATGCGTAGTGTGGGTTAGATGGTGTCACAAGTCTACTACGGTATGCATAAATATATTACATATATTATTTTGATAGTCTACTGAGGAATTTATATATATATGTATAGACTAATTGTACTTTCCACCAAAAAATGATTGTCATGCGATTACGAATTTGTGAATGATAAAGAAGCGTAAATGACTATGATAAGTGAGGGAATAAGGGGTGCTCGGTGGTCAGCCTCGGGTACCCGTCGCGGCCCCCAGCCGGGTCGTGATAGTTATGAAAGTTGGAAAATAGCGTGTAGGCTGTTTTATGGCATATATTGGTGTTGGAAATGATGTTATTGATGTTGGTATTGTTGCTTTTGTTGTTGGTTGCTGAGTTGAGGTTTCGGGCTAGGCATATAAGCAGGGGAGATGCTGCCTGATTTTTAGTAGAATATAGAATAGTTTAACTTGAAAGCTTAACACAAGTATACTATGATGAGTCTAACGATAGTGTGAATCCTCTTAAAAGTGGACTCATAAGCTCGGATGAATAGGTGTAGATAATTGGAGATTGAGCGGGAATGTAAAGTTATCCCTTCTTTCTTCTTTGGCATGAATTACATAAAATGAGCAAACGACGAACATACATGACTCCAATGAATTCTAGTTCTCAGTAGAACTTGACGTGATAGTTGTCTTTGATTCTCAAGTGTTGGTTCATCCTATTTATTCGCTCGAGTCCCAAATGATGATTCAGTTTGTGCATGATTGCTCCTAATATTCTATTCATGCACATTGTCATTGCATCACTTTACCGAGTCCCTTACTAGAGGGCCGGGTACGTATATATATTATATTTCACCGAGTCCCTCACTAGAGGACTGGGTGCGTTATATATTATATTTCACTGAGTCCCTCACTAGAGGGCCGGGTCCGGTATATATTATACTTCACTGAGTCCCATAATGGGCCGGATACGCTATATATTATTATCTCACTGAGTCCCATAATGGGCCGGGTACTCTGTTTATTATTATTTCACCGAGTCCCATAATGGGCCGGGTACGCTTTATATTATTATCTCACCGAGTCCCATAATAGGCCGGGTACGGTATACAGAATATATATACATGACTCACCTCATAAGGTACAAATGCATTGGTATTCCTTGATTATCATACTCGTCTCCTTTCATCTTTCCACTCAGTCATGATCTTCATTACTGTACTTCATGCTTTACATATTCAGTACTTTTTTCGTACTGACCCCCTTTCTTTGGGGGCTGCGATTCATGCCCGCAGGTATAGATACCTGGTTTGGTGATCCTCTAGTCTAGGACTTCTGCTCAGCCACTTGGAGAGCTCCATTGTTTCGGAGTTTGAGTCAATTTGGTAAAGATCCTTGATATAGATTTATGCATGTCTAGGGGTATGGCGGGGCCCTGACCCATTATATGTCACTATTATACTCATAGAGGTCTATAGACATGTATGGGTTGTATATATGTTTTGGTCAGCTATATCGGCATAGTTCGTTTTGGATATTCCCGTATATAGCGGCAGACTTGTCGGCTTGCATATCTTGTAGTGTTTTGGTTAACTGTGACTCCTCAAGGGACAGGTTCATTTTGATATATGACATAATGAGTTTACATCATGCTTTTACAAATTTCCATATTGTCCCTAGTTCCAGTCTAACTATATCAGGCAGGTACGTATATGAGTGTCAAGCTCGGGCACTAGTCATGGCCCATTAGTTTGGGTCGTGACACTGCTCGGCCAACTACGCCTACTGCAATCATACATGTGTGTGTATATATATACGTAAAGCATGCATGAGAGCCCAAATAAAAGCTACGACTCTATCGGAGTGACGTAAGGTCGGTAACCTCCAATTTATATTATGGAACAATCATCATCGCTATATCTCACCTTGAAGGAACTATTATTATAAGGTGAGATCAACAACAATGAATAAAATCGAGAAAATCATGAAATAATCTCAATAATCTCATAATAACATTAAAATCATAAGCTTTGGAATTTCTAGATTTAAAATCATCATCATCATGTTGACCATAGAAAACATCTCATGTTTAGTATGATAAGAAGCTTTTAAGGATCATGAACTTCTAACTTTTGGAAGTAAGAAGGTTATGGAAACATATATGGAATTATAACATAGGAATCGTGCCTTTTGAAAGAAAGGAACTAGCCTTTACATACCTCAATAATCTCCTTCTCAATCCACAACAAAGGTTAAGATAATCCTCTTGCATCTACAACAAGTGAAATGATACCATCATTAACAAACAGTGTCGCAACTATCATATCTTGCTAATATTATAACCTTCGAAAAATCGAGCAGCACCTCCCCTATTTATACTATATCCCAAAGACCACTAAGGTTCATCAAACAGCCCAACAATAACAACAACAATCAACAATAGCAACAAATACAATATAATCCAATATAACCCTCTTTGATTCCTTTAAGAATCATATCGAGTAGCGAGCTCGTTTAACGAATAACAAACGTCATTCAAACCCAACTCTCCTTTCATAATTCAGTCCACCCCCTTCATAACAATATGCATATATTTACCATATAATATTTAGCTCAAAATATCCTTAAATGTATTCCAAAACAATCTATACTCCTGCGCCTCATCCTTTACTTTCTATTCATAGATTTCATATATTTTCCTCTCCATCTTTCTAACTAACACATGAATAATCCCAATAACCATAGGGACAATATATTAAGGTTATAATCAACTATTTACAGCCATTAGAAGTCATATTTAAACATTCAAAACAGCCCCTACGAAACAGTGGCTTAACTTACTTATTTCGACGTAGTCTTGCGGTATTTGGCCTCAAACAACTTTAACAACATTTAATTAAGCTAACACACGACTAACGGGGTGTTATACATACCTTTAGCAGTGCATGCAACCCAAGAACCATAATTATTTCAACTTCATCCTCAATCATGATACAATACTATAAGGTTGCTACTCTTGTAGTTTCCAACCTTCTTGATCAAAGATTTGGTTGTTTCCACTTGATTTGGGCCAAAATCTTATGGGTGGAAGTTGGGAGAATGTTAGATAGGGTTGGGGAAGGTGATGGAAGGTTATGGAAGGTTATGAAATATTATGGAAGATTATGGAAGGTTGTGGAAGATTGTGGAAGGTTATGGAACCCTCAAGAACTCTTTAGAAGTGTGAGGATGAGAAAAATGGTGAAACATGATGAGTTAGAGGGGTATTTATAGGTGTGTGGGTCGGTTTAGGCTCCATTGGGCCGAAATTGTTGGGCCTCTTTAACTGAACTTTCCGGATTTTCCGTGTAGGTTCGGGTTCCTCTGATTGTCCGTTTTAAAACGCCAATAACTCCCTGGTCTGATGTCGCATTGACAAACAGTTTATTGTGTTGGAAATAGACTCGACGAACTTCATTTTAGGATTTTGAAACACCTTAAAACTCCTAATATACCTGGAGATATACCTCTCTAAATTTGACCCAAAATTCTGTCCAAACTTTTGCCAACTTTTTCAAAATTTTCGACAAACTTATTTTCTTCGATTTTCATGGTCCCGGAATCTTCTGAAACTCTCCATATATGATATTTATCTCTAATCATATTTGATAATGGTCACTTCCATTGGGTCCAAGGTTGTCCTTCCCGGTTACGACTTACGAGATCGTAATTCATCCTTTACTTCATTGTTACGTACTTCTCATGGCTTGTACCTTTCAAAACTTCACGGCACGTCTCCAATACTCCATTAATACGGTGAAATACATGGCATGATCATTCCCTGAAAGTGCGAGGTGTAAGAACTTGTGTGATGCTATTGTGATGTACCGATTCGGATTGATTATACTGAGACTTGGCACATATGGGTTTTGATGTTAAAACATAGGAGATGACTTGTTCTGTGGATATTGATTCGTGTTGACTTGTACTTGTTGGTTTATGTTTTTATATTGCTTTGTTGTCTTTATATACGTTAGCTAGTCTTAGTCGGCCTATGATACCTACCAGTACTTGTTGTTTGTACTTATCCGCACTTGTTGAATTCTTTTATGAATGTAGAGTATCAAGTGAGATCGACTTCTACTCTTCGTGATTGATATACGAGGATGACTGATTCGAGTCCTTCAGGGTGTCCATGAGGACGTTCGCTGCCCGAAGACTCTTTCTATCATTATGTCTTTATTTCCATTCTAAGACATAGTTTTGAGACTATTGATGTATTGTTATTACTCAGACTTGTGGTAGTTAGTTAGTTGCTCTTGTATGACCAGGCCAGATATTGGGCTGCATTTCTTACTTCCGTATTTTCTTATATTATTATCGTAAGACTTACATTATTCTGTCTTCTTCTGTTTGACTTATGATTTATGATTTTTGGGTTAAGGGTTCGCCTACTGAGGTCGGAAATGTAGGTACCCTCATGACTTAGTGAAATTGGGTCGTGACAACTTAAGATTTGGAGACATTACTTATATGGTGTTCACATGGGTATCTATATAGATCATAAGAGTCTCCAGTATATCTTTAAGCAGAAAGAATTGAACTTGCAGAAGAGACGGTGGTTAGAGTTGTTGAAAGATTATGATGTTGTTATCCTATACCATCCGGGAAAGGAGAATGTCGTAGTTGATGCCCTTAGCCGTATATCTATTGGTAGCTTATCTTATTTACGGGCCGAGAAGAGGGAGTTAGCTCACGAGCTTCATCAGTTGGCTAGCTTAGAAGTCCGATTGCTGGACTCAGGCAATACTAGATTTACTGTTCAAGATACAACGACATCATCCTTAGTAGCCGAGATAAAGGAGCGCTAGTATGAGGATCCTGCATTGATTGGGTATAGAGATACGACCCCACAAAAAGAGAAATCACCCTTTGAGTTCACAGGAGACGGAGTCCTGAGATATCGAGGTAGATTGTGTGTTCCTGGTGTTACAAGGTTACGACATCAGATTATGGTGGAGGCTCACTATTCCCGCTACTTTTTTCATCTCGGTTCGACGAAGATGTACCATGACATCACAGTGTTTTACTAGTGGAATGGAATGAAAAAAGATATAGCTGAGTTTGTGGCTCAATGCCCCAATTGTCAGCAGGTGAAAGTTGAGCACCAGAAGCCTAGTGGGTTGTTCCAGATGTTACGATTCGCATTTTCACGGGCGGGGTTAGCGCTCGAAAAAGTTACTTCAAACTCGATGGTGCTCTTTCGGACTTTTTTTTAAAAGAGTCGCCACCTAATCTTTAGGAAATTTGGAAAACCAATTTTGAAGGGTTTATTTATACACCGTGAAAAATCCTTCTTAATCCAAACTTCTAGGTAAGGGTTCTGGTGACCCCCTAGGGAAGGTGTTAGACACCCTAGTATTAAGGATCCGTACTATATGGTTGACCTTCGAGTTCCAATGTGTGAGTGTTTACATGAACTGTTTATTTCCCGCAAAAGATTTGTCATATAGCATATCAGTTTTGAAAAGAGTTGAATATATGCCCTTTATATATAGGGTATTTAGGTTAGGATTTATGATATCCGGGTATAATTAATTCCTTTTATATATAAGGATAGTAGTTTTTTCTAATAGTAAAAATAGAAAGTTCATTTATTCATTGGACTTGAGTAACCAAAATTTATCCATGCTTTACTCACACGTGGACCGGATCAATCCGCCTAGTATGCTTTCAGAATATCCTTACCTAAAATATTATAAATTAAGCGTAATTCAATTTGTTTGGACTTTTAAGAAAAAAGAACTTTTTGCATGTTTCACGTGATTGGGTTTTTAGGAAAAAAGGTGGATTGTACCCCTGATCAAAGAATCCCATGTATACACGTTTTTAAACATACTTGCATTTCTATATCTATTCTACAACTAAGTCCTAATTTATTTTAAGGGATATGAACTTCCTTTTAAGTAAAACTATTTTTACAACAAAATGCTAGGTCTATTTATTAAAATTGTGGGCCTTTGCCCAGAAAATATTGACTGGTTTAATATAGGAGGGCCTAGTGGGTTGTAAGACTAAAAATTACTTTGTTTGGGCTTTCTAAAAAAATACAATATATGGACTGATTTAGCCAAATCAATCCTTATTCCTAACTGTCTCGAAATATAGGCCTTTGGTCAAAGTTTATTTGACCATAAATTTGTATAAAAAATCAGGCGGGTTTTCATTTAGCCTAAAAGAGACCCTTTCGTTATTTTTGTTTCAAAGTACTAAGCCGAGTGGGGTTTAACCCAAAACAATTCAATGAATATACGTTTTCTTGCGAAAAATCTAGTGGGCAACAACCCAAAATATCAAAGTTGTTTAACAAAGCCCAAAAAAAGTATGCTTTCAAATTGTTTTGTGAAGTAAGGCCTTTTGCCTAGTCTATTTTTCTCTAAGTTTTTCACACTAGTTGTTTACCATTTTCGCATGTTTGAAACCTCTTCCAGTTTATTACTTATTCAAATTGTAGCGACTATCTCCTATTTTTGAAATATATATTTTTTTTCAAAATTAGCTAGAGTCAAAACTAAACGGCATATATACCGTTTTACTAAGATGTCTAATTCATAATAAAGGGTTCCAATAATTTTGTGGGTTTACAAGCAACCAATTAAAAAGAAAATATAGCAGCAATATGATGGAAATGAATGAAATGGGGTGTACCAAACCCTAACCATTTTCACCCATGGCTGGGCCTTCGTATCATTTTTACCCATGATTGGACCTTCAATATATTAGCTTCCCTTTCTTATTTTTGGACTCAAAGACGTTTGAAGGATGTATTCTTATTGGGCTTTTATCCCAACAAGGTGGATGGACCTCAGCCTGAGTGGCCATACAGTGGAGGAGGGGGGAAAAAACAAAGGATCCCAGTTAGTTTATATTTTTTCTGTCCCTAGCACACATATAATATATACACATCTATGCAAAGTATGCCACTGTTTTACGAATCCTACTCTATGTGTGAATATATGACATATATATATAGAGAGTATATCACATTTACCCGAGATAACATGTGAAGCATATGTGTTCTATGTCCTCAAACTCAAACATCCCAAATCAGATGGTGGAAGGTCAAGCCATCACCCCCTTTTGATCCGAATGCCGCACAAGTTCCAAGAGGTTTCATGAACATCCGACATGGCTGGTCATCCGGGAGGGGTTCAAACTAGACCCCCCTTTACCTAACACGCATCTCAAACCACAACCCAAGAAAACATAGCTTCACAGGCACCCCACATGGCCTAGGCCAAAATGAAATATACTTAATATACATATGTACGGAATAACTATCATCCTAAAAGTATAACTGAGACCAGAGAAGAGAAAACACAACTGAGGCATGAGACATAAGAAGTTTCTATGAGCACAACACAGTCCAGGCTTAACATATCCAAGCAAATCAGAAAAAAGTAATCAAAGATAGCTCCAAGTAACATGGGATCAAACAGATGTGAACAAGTATGTAAGAGCACAAAGGGAAATCATCCTCTGAGTATAGTGTCTGTCACGACCCGACTAGGGGCCATGACGGGTACCCAGGGCTAACCACCGAGTACTGTTCATACCATTACCCATCGTACTCATCAAGCGTTCTTTCATTAATCTTATACTCAAGTCATAGGAAAAAACATTTTTTTTCACTTTGAAACATAATTACCTTTATATACATAAGCCTTTCGGCTATCAAAATAATGTACATACAATAAGGATATCATGAGACCATACTACCCACACATGCGTATCTACCAGCCTCTACTAGAGTGCTAGACATAGGGACGAGACAGGACCCCGTCGTGCCCAAAATACATGTATATACACAAAAGAATAAGTCAATGGCACCTCTAGAACAATGGAGTGCTCTCAAGTCATCTAATAGCTCCTACGAGTCTGGATCACCTCCCAGCCTACCTGTGGGCATGAACACAGCGTCTAAAGAAAACGGACGTCAGTACGAACATTGTACTGAGTATGTAAGGTATGAATGAAACGAACATAATAGAGAAATCATAAGACATAAGATGAAGATATAACCTGCATAACTTTTAAGGGTGGATACATTTCAAACATATATCGTATATAATCATAATACATGTATCATCATAGCGCATATATCATCGTATCATATATATCATCATAGTTAACCCGCGTCCAGGTAACCATCATATGCCGCCTACTAGTGGTGTCATGGCCGGCCCTCTAGGCTCGGTGTAAACATAGCCGCCCGCCTTAGAAGTGACATGCCCAGCCATTTAGGCACGGTGGAATCGTATGCAGCCCGCCTTCGCTATGACATGCCCGGCCATTTAGGCACGGTGGAATCGTATCATCATATACCTATCATAAACTTAACATTTTCATACATTGCAGACGCATATTATAAGCTTAGCGTCATTATACATTTATCATCAAACATACATTAGAAATTTAAGGAAACTATGGCTATGTCCGGGTGACATAAGGTCGTGAACGCTCGATTACATTATGGAGTGATCATAATCATTATGTCTCACCTCGAAGGGACTAACATTTTAAGGTGAGTGTACACAAGAAAAGCATCAATGGAACCATATTTAGGATCATTAACCTTATGGACATCGTATGTTACTCTAGGATTCTTTATACTTAAATTCATCATCATCAGTATCATGCTCGTATCGTATCTCTTTTCTTTATCATATGCGTATGTAGCTCTTTATAGTCATGGACTCATAATTTCCGTTATTCAGGAAGATCACGGAAAAATAGGAAGATTCATGTCATAGAAGTCATGCCTTAGGAGGAGAGGATTAGCCTTACATACCTCTTTCGTTTAGCTATTCTATCGTTTGATCGTTCTCTTTCGATGCTCGCATTTCTACCTTCAAGAATGTTTGTATTAACATTAGCTAATCGATTATAAGAACATGCTTACTAAGGCTAGAGAAAATTGGGCAGCATTTCCTTTGTTTATACAACTTTCCTCATATTACATATCAACTCCCAAACATCCATAACAACATTCACAATATCATAAGCAATAATCATCATTCATCTACGTTATCCTCATTTCACAATTTCACTTCAATTCCTCCATAATCATTGTCATAGTACAGTATTATGTTTTCTCACATATAATTCTTATCCCATGTCCTAAATGTCATTTATAACATAATTATAATCACAAAATATCAATATTCATGACTTATTCCAAACTACCACTCAAAATGTCACTATCCTCACGTTCATGACACATTTTATCTATCCTTCTACGATCCAAGTCTTTCAACCTCTCATTACTTTAACCAACATGGAATGATCATAAAACTTACCTTAGATATTGCAAGAATAAGCCTTGAGGGGAGATACTCCTCTTGCACCAAAACCCTAGCTTCACTTCTACTTAGATTCCTTGTCTTGGATGAACTCTAGTGAGCTTCTTACACTTAACTCTCTTAGTTTGATGAAGTTGATCTTGAATCTCTCTTGAGTTATGGAAGAAGTGTGTGGAACCCTCTATAAGCCTTGAGAGAGATGAAGAAGTGTGGGAAATGAAATTAGTGTAGTGGGATCACATTTATATAATTGAACTTAACTCAGCCCGTCGGGACTTCCACGGACACTTATATGGGCCGTATAACATTGCACGGCCCGTATAAGTGGTCGTGGTTCACCACCAGGCAAACATCATCTCTGCTGGGTGTTATACAGACCCTTATATGGACCGTATAATGTTATACGGACCGTATAAGTCGGTCATATAACCCCATTTCCTTGAAATGATCTCCGTTGTTCATTTGATCTCCAATCCTTATGGAGCCTTCTTGACACTTGTTTAACACGTCATTAACAATCAAAGGGACATTATAACTCTTCTCCAAAACATCATTAAGCCATCATTAACTCGATACTCGTAAATCTTGCCCGACACACAACCTATACCTTGCTTTCCTTAACAACTTCCGTCTCCTACCTCACATGTCTTTGAAATCTCATTTAGAATCATCAAATGTTATTTCTTACTTATCAAAACATTGTATACGTCGTGCTCTTCAAGATCCTGTCGCCCGGCTAAAGCATACATACGGGGCTGAGTGGCACCTGAAGTAGATGCTCCCTCTTTGCCTCTACCTCGACCAGCTGGAATCTGGGGAGTCTGCCCTACCGGGCGCACTGAAGAGAAACCAGGTACTGATCCTATGTGCTGAAGCCCACCTCTACAATACCTCGAGGGACAATCACGCATCAAGTGCCCAGTCTGTCCACAAACATAGCAAGCCTTTATGCCCTGGTGACATGGCCCCGAATGTAATTTACCGCACTGACTACATCGCGGTACTAGTGGTCTCCTCTGACTATGATCACCCCCAAACCGAGAACCTGAAGCTCTCGAACTCTGACCCTGTCCTGAAGGAAAGGAGCGATCAAATCTTCTACCTGCAAATCATGGAGGCGCACTAGTCGCCGACTGGCCTGCGTGTCTAGAATATGCCTGCCTTGATCCCCCTCTATAATCACTACCTGCCCCCATAGATCTGGCCCTCTTGCTTTGCCCTCTATCAATATCACGATCACCCCTTTGCGGATGTTGTTATCCTTCTAAATTCTGGGCATGGGCTTGAATGCAGGAAATATCCATCCCATCTTGCAACGAAGCCGTCTAGCAGTCCTTGAACAAATGTGGCCCTATTTCACTCACGAATCTGTGCACTCTATCCCCCATGTTGGCTACCATAGTCGGGGCATATCTAGCTAATGATTTAAACTTAAGGATATACTCTCGGGCACTCATATTTCCTTGTTTTAGATTTAAGAACCTATCTGCTCTAGCTCGGCGGACCTCCGGTGGCAAATAGTGGCGGATGAAGGCATCTACAAATTCTTGCCAAACGGGAGGAGGCGCGTACTATTTTCTTGATGATATCCAATTATTGTACCATAATACCGCCACATCTCGGAGTCTATAAGATGCTAACTCCACAGATTCAGTTTCGGAGGCATGAATAATCTTCAATGTTCTCAACATTTCATCAATAAAGTTTTGCGGGTCTTCATTCGGCTTTGACCCGAAAAAATCCAGAGGATTCAAACTCATGAAATCACGGGCTCTAATACTAACGGCCCTGTCACTTGAACCCGAACCTTGCCGCTGCACCTGGGCGGCAACTAACTGCGTCAATAGATAAATAGCCTCGGTCACTTGTTGACCCGAAGTAGCCGGTTGAGGAATTGGAGGCATAGGAGCTGGAGCTGAAGCCCCTTCTTGTTCTTCTATAATAGGCGGAGTAGAAGAGGCATTAGATGGAGCCTCATTATGTGATTCACCCTTTTCTACATTCATCGGTAGCTCTCTTTCTACCCGCCTTTTCATCGCAATTTTTCCTTTCTGGGCGGCTGTAGCTTTTCCCTTTGGCGGCATTTCTGAAATCATAGCACACTATTAGGGAGGAGAAAATCTTATACACAGCTCTATCGCACGATCTTTTAAGAAGAAGAATGGTCATTTTTCCTAAATGCTCTGTAGCCGCCGATTTATTAGTGTGGCGTGCAACACACCATAAACAAGACTCTACTAGACACGGCTCATAGACACTTCCTAGGACTGAACTACTCTTATATCACTTTGTCACGACCCGACTAGGGGCCATGACGGGTACCTGGGGCTAACCACCGAGTACCGCTCATACCATTACCCATCATACTCATCAAGCGTTCATTCAGTAAACTTACACTTAAGTCTTAGGAAAAACCATTTTTTTCACTTCGAAACATAATTACCTTTATATACATAAGCCCTTCGGCTATCAAAATAATGTACATACAATAAGGACATCATGAGACCATACTACCCACACATTCGTATCTGCGAGCCTCTACTAGAGTGCTAGACATAGGGACGGGACAGGACCCGTCATGCCCAAAATACATGTATATACATAAAAGAATAAGTCAATGGCACCTCCGGAACAATGGAGGGCTCTCAAGTCAGCTAATAGCTCCTATGAGTCTGGATCACCTCCTTGCTTACCTGTGGGCATGAACACAGCGTCCAAAGAAAACGGACGTCAGTACGAACATTGTACTGAGCATGTAAGGTATGAATGAAATGAACATAATAGAGAAATCATAAGACATAAGATGAAGATATAACCTGCGTAACTTTTAAGGGTGGATACATTTCAAACATATATCATATATAATCATAATACATGTATCATCATAGCACATACATCATCGTATCATAGATATCATCATCGTTAACCCTCGTCCGGGTAACCATCATATGCCGCCCAATAGTGGTGTCATGCCCGGTGTTGCTCCCAAACGCACACGCAAGTATACGTGGTCGTACAAGTAATATAGACTGTTATGTCCAGATATCGATCCCACAGGGACTTAGATTCTACTGTTAAGCTAATTCAAATTCGAATAAAACTATTCAAGAAAGTGAAAATCAAGATTGTTTGTTGTACTAAACTAAAACTGAAAAGTAAACAATTTGTGATGGGTGTTTTTATGACTGGGACTATGTTGACAAGGACTATAAGAATTATCAGATGAGAGAAAGATCTAGGGTTATGGTTTCCGACAATCCAGTTGATCTTCAGACAATTCCACCTATTTTATTCCATGGGTTTACTAGTTAACGGGTTAATTATGCTTTATGATATTCTCTCGAACCACTCACAAGCTTGTAGATGTTACTATAATGCCTATATCTCTATGGTCATCAGAGGTAACAAGAACGCGTTTATTTCTCCGTATTCAACTAAGTAGGGCTAAAGGGTATATCTCTATCCTCATTAGCGAAACGATTAAATCGAACAAACTCTATTTATTCATATTACGTACGTGAATTCCCTTTCTCAAGTTCAATTCACGTACCACAGATAGTGTTTAACTATTGGCCAGATAATCAAACAATTAAAATCAAGAATAAATAAGCAACCCACAATATGGAAAATCAATAGATAATAATTGTCATCAAATCAACATTCAAGTCTTTCGCCACAACCCTAGAATTAGGAGATTAGCTACTCATGATTCGATCATAGACAAAAGAAGCCATGAATAAACTAGGGTTGAAAAAGATGAAAAATAAAATAACCTAGAGAGAGAGAAAGGAGAACGGTGGCTTACAAATCCTTGAATAATCCCAGCACCCCGTTCTCAGCTAAAAGAACGTCTATATATAGGCTAGGGAAAAAATAATAAATAAGGAATCCAAATCCTAGTCTAATCGGGACAACATCCGCAGATCCTCACTTTCCTTCCGCATCGCGGAAGGATCGCGCAACACTAATGACTGAGTTTGGTTATTCCACTTTCTTCACGCGATGCGCCTCGATGGCCTGAAGTTTTGAGGCTTCTCGTGATGCGGAAGGAAAGCGAGGTCTCTTCAGTCGACTAACTCTCCTTTTAGTTCGTCCTTTGCGGTCTTCGACTCATCACTTCAACCAATCGACATATGCTACGAATTCCAATCATTTCAAGCACAGTTTCCATCGTTTGTCGTCATCGTACCTATACACATGAAATATAACGACATAAGTTCAAATACGACGGTTACGTCATGAATTAAGCGATAAAAGTCATAAGGAGAAGCTGCAATACGACACAAAACATGATATTTGTGCCAAATATCATCACCCCCCACTTAGACTTGGCTCGCCCTCGAGCAAACACAAACCAATCATCAGACTATACTTCTAGCTCACTCATTAAAACAGGTGTGCAACGGGATTCGGCTAGTATGGCTAACTCTTGAAGAGAGATTTTCAAAAATAAACCAACGACCCAGATTGCGAAAGCCATGCCAAAGGTTTTAAAAGCCTCATTTTCAGCACCAAGTACTTTTCAACGAAAGCATTTCGAATTTCAAAACAGTTGACTCAACGACACCACTTTAACGCATATAGGCAACCTTATGATCAAGAAATCAACACTTCACCACTCTATTGCTAATTATGTGCCCTCACCTCAACAAAGTAGTCCATATCTCATCAAAAATCACATGTTTAAATCAATGGACCAGAAATCAATAAATGCACTCACTCTCACAAAGAACGTCACATGTAATGTACGACATACCATATGCTTGCCCGTAGTGTAACCACTCCCCTAATACAAGTAAGGCGAACCTAGAATCAAGGAGGACTTCGAGGGTTGTAATGTAGGCTAAGGGACAGGTAGGAATTATTTGGATAATAGTGACTAACCTCCCTAAGCACTTTAATACACATACTTTTATCATTCTTGCCCAATTTCTTCATTAGCCCTTATTCAACACCACCCAACCTTTAAATTTCTCCCAATTCACCCATTTTCTTTGTTTAAGCACCACTCTTTTTAAAAGTCACACAAGTTAGAAGGGAAACTTTTTCGCTGCACTTTTCTTCTGTCTTTTTTAGATTTCTGTCTTTTCTCTTTTTTCTCTTTTTTTTTCTTTCAATTCCCAACTAACACGTGAATTAATTCTGTTCATTCGGTGCTCCCATTGTCTTCCTAGATTACAATTAACAACCATTTCCCCTTTTTATTTCACCTCCCAACTCCCATTATACATGTAAATGATTAAAGTGCTCATGGAGTGTTTGGATCAAAAATCAAGTTTTATAGAACGAAGGGATAAAGGCTAAGTAACTGCTATCAAAGAAAAGGCTAAAGGCTATAAAAGGGTTAACTAGGGTGCTATTTGCGAGTTGGTAGGATAGCTTTTTAAGCTTTTAGTGACTAATCAAAGAAATGCCTCTATCACTTTCTAGGCTCAACAAACTTCATTTCGATTCGTGAACACACAGGGCATGTTTTAGATGTCAATACCCAACATGGATTCAAATACAAAACCTTACTCACACATGGCACACAATCAACGCAAGAGGGATCCGGTTGTCCCTCGAATCAAACAACAATGACAGTCAACAATGCCAAGTCGGTCATACGGGTCAACACAAAAACCATTTTCAAGTGCTTCCAAGAAAAGTAATACAATTTTCACGGCATACTTCCACAAAACAGTTCAAGATCACTCATATGCCAATACTCCACCTATCCCGTGCACCTAGCATTTGAATACACCTAGCCTACGGACTAATTTTCCCTCAAGCAGGTTGTCATCCACCCGTCATCAGGAACAGCCCTTCTTATGACTATAAAAGAAAAACGGAAAAGGTCCAAAAATACCCCTGAACTATTGAAAAAGGCTCATAAATACCCTCCTTCCACCTTTTGGTCTAAAAATACCCTTAAGGTTTGTTTTTGGCTCAAATATACCCCTCAAACTAACAAAGTTAAAGTTAACTCTTTTAAAAAGCCAAATGGCATTTTTTGATTGGACACATATATTATTTAATTTAAAAATTAAAAAATATGAACAAAACTGATTTTTTTTTGCATTTTGTGAATTAATCAACGAAATATGTTTTTTTTTTTTTGCATTTCGTGAATAAAAAAACGAAATAGGAAATTATAATTTTTTTTTGCATTTCGTGTATTGAAAAATGAAATAGGATAAAAAAATTAATTTTGTTCATATAAAAACAAAATTGGAAAATATATTTTGTCCAATTTTCCAATTTCGTTTTTATATGAACGAAAATAATTTTTTTTTATCCTATTTCGTTTTTTAATACACGAAATGCAAAAAAAAATTATAATTTCCTATTTCGTTTTTTATTCACGAAATGCAAAAAAAAAAACATATTTCGTTGATTAATTCACGAAATGCAAAAAAAAAAAAAAAAACAGTTTCGTTCATATTTTTAAATTTTTTAGTTTTTAATTTTTAAGTTTCCACACAATTAATTTTTTAAAAAATATGTAAATTACGGAATTTTATTATTGGCAATTTTGTTTTTAAAATCTGGAATTTTAAATTACTGGAAATTTATTATTGGCAATTTTTTTTAAAAAATTTGGATTTTTTTTTTTAATTACGGAATTTTATTATTGACCAATTACAAATTGCCATTTGACTTTTTAAAAGAGTTAATTTTAACTTGTTAGTTTGAGGGGTATATTTGAGCCAAAAACAAACCTTAAGGGTATTTTTAGACCTAAAAGGTGGATGAAAGGGTATTTTTAGACCAAAAGGGAGAAGGAGGGTATTTATGAGCTTTTTTCAATAGTTTAGGGGTATTTTTGGACCTTTTCCGAAAGAAAAATTCTACCTACACTCGGTTCAAAGGCCCCCCCTCCGGAAAGAACCGAGGCCATAAGAAAACCAAAGGGGGTGGATGATGAATGCCTACTAATGAGGGGCTTAATAAGTTATCAAATAAAAATAAAGAAAATAAAATCTTTTTGAAAATTTTCCAACTTTTTCCAAAAAACAATTTCGACACAAAGATGAAAAACTAAAAAAAAATCCTACGGCATACTAATCATCATCCGCAACCTCAAAACATGGTGTTACAAACCAGGGATGTATTTTCCCACCCCACACTTAAAATTATGAAATGCCCTCAATGCATGTAGATTTTAAATCAAATAAAGCGCAAGCGAGGTAAGAAATACTCCGTGGGGCCCACTAGGGCCTAGTCGTCCTCATCAAGAAAGTCCTCATCATCAGCCGCGCCCTCATCTGGCTCGACGTCTTCTTCCTCTTCATTGTTGTCGCCTTGCATCAGTGACTCTACCTCCTCCTCATCTTCGAATGCGGCCATTACTCGATCAGCTGAGTTCTCGTTCTCATCCGCGGGTAACTGAGATAGCTCGCCCACCAGCGCCCGAGAATGTGGAGTGTGTGGGTTATCAATAAAAACCCTTGTGAGATCAATATTAAAGTGCTCACTTGCAACCATCATCCCCGAGTACAGCTGAGCTAGTACGGTGGACTGGGCAGACCTCTCCTCTGCCGGGGTCAAATGATGTCCGGATACACTTGCTGGGGCCATGACATTGGAGATATCGAGCGGGTCAACGGGCGCCTCAAGTACTCTATCAGTAGAGTACGCTAACTCCTTGTCGAGCTGCATTAGATAGGATGTGAGAGTGTTTCCATAACTTAGCCTTTTTGACTTCCCAGCATGCACTCGGCGGATTTCATGCAGCATCCAATACCCTATGTTCACCGGCTGCCCTGTCATTAGGAAGTACAAAATGCACACTCTATCCCGTTGTACCTCCGAGAAGTGATCAAGTGGCATTATTCTTGCATTTAGGAGGCGCAGCCACACTCGGGCCTCTCTACAAAAGTTGCTCATGCTCATACTTCGATGCTTCCGAAGAGGCCCTGAATATCGTGCCCATTGAGCTTTTGAGTTGGCTCCACACAGAGTTTCCCGGATAGCCCGATAATCCGGCCTTTTGATGAACTCTAGTAAGGGCTCGACAGGCACATCCAGGATTCAGATTGCCCCGCACAAGGTTGATGTCGTCAATGGCACCCAATTTCTCCGAAAGAACACAGAATCAGGAATCCTGCGGGTTGGTACGCAAGCATAGAATTCCATGACCAAATCGATGTTCACTGGGCCCGGTTGCTCAAACACCGACGTCCATCCTATGGCAACTATACGGTTGTGGATATCTCGAAAATTCTTCTTCAGAGGGGCTCGACTGATTGCTCGCTCATGGGTGTACCCCTTCGAGGTGTCAAACTCCGCATACCACTCTGCTCCTTCCCCCGAGAGATGGGGGTTGGTTGTCCTCTTAGATGCCGGAGGAATGACAACCGCGGGATGCTTGCCTTTTCCGGATGTTTGCCCCTTTTTCTCTTGGGGCGGGTTTTGTGCTCGCCCTCTTTTTGTCCCTTGGGAGGAGGAGGCGACAGCTTTACCCTTGGATTTAGCGTGAACCATTTTGCCTGCAAAAAACGCATTACCAAACGAGAGTTTTAGGTGAGTAACGACGGGGTCGTGGCACAATCCCACACTTACTTCAAACTATATTATGAAAAGAAAAACAAAAGAAGTTAACTACTCCTACAAGACCTATCAAAAACAAAAACAAAGTACGCGATTGTCATGTTGCTTGGGACGAAAAAGAATCACAATTCTCCAATCCGCCCTCAAAATTCGAATTTCATGGTGAGATGAATTTAACAAGGGTTCCTATGCTCGGTAAATGTTCCATTGCTACTCAAGACTTCACAATTTCACAAAAACATGGTTTAGGACTTTTGTCGAACACCTTGTGGGCGTAGAATCGTCCCTTAACTTTGAGTAACAATGGCGGGTTGAAGAACCCTCATTTATGCAATGGGAGTCACATTCTAGCCACATTCACACCTATTACACAAGAAATACCAATCCCCGCCCACAATTCGCCCATACCCATATCCCTACTTTACACATACCAACAACAATAACAAGGAAAAAAGATATAGGGAATGTTATATCCCGTACTTTCGCGTGTTCGGGAAAATTTGAAATGACTTTGATTTGTAAGGAATGAGGCTACATGTTGATTTGAATTCACACATGTGTGTGTCGTTCATGAGAAATATTGGTGTGGAAACTCGGAGGAGGGCCAAGAGCAAAATTGGAATTTCGAAAATTAGTTCGGGAATTACAAAACGAAAATTATAAGTAATTGGGCTAAAAACAAATATGAAAATGAGGCCCAAAAGAGATGGGGTGGCCGGCCATGTGCTTGGCCAAGCCCATTTGATTTTTATTAATTTCCCATGTGCTAACTAATATATATTAGTCCTTATCCTATAGAAAGTTCAAGAAGATAAACACAAGGAGAGAAAGAAGAACAACAAGAGCAAAAGAGAAGGGCATATTCGGCCCTTACCCCTCACCTTCATCCCCTCCAAATTTTGATCCAAAAATTATTGTCTTGTTGTTTTTCTACTATATTAAGGGTCCTCTACAACTTGGTGTAATTGGTTTGAAAGAAAGAGGACTTGTTTCTTCAATATGACAACTTATTCAAGTGAAGAAGTTGAAAAGAAAGGGTAAGATTTAATCCCTTTTTATGTGTTATGAAGGGTTGGTTTATGTTGTAGAGTGTAGAAATGGCTAAAATTCATGGAAATATGGAAGTTGCATGGATGTATATATATATGTATGTAGCCGTATACATGTGTTGTTGTGTAGTCAAAGATGAGTTGATTTTATGTAGCATTCTAGTTGTAGTTGTTGTGAACACGATACTAGAAATGAAAGCTTAATGGTTTTGGTTGAAGTTGGAAATGTGGGGAGTTGGCCGAATGAATACATATGTGTAGTGTAATATGTGAATTAAGTTCCATGCAATGAGTTAGTTGTTGTTGATATACATTCTATGATGCAAATGAGAATATGATGATTTAATGAAGTTGTAGTCTTGTTTGGAAAGTGTTGTGAAAGCAAATGTGACTTGTATGTTGTCTTTTGTATTAATGGGAAGTAGTGTGATTAGTGGTGAAAGTTAATGTAAATCATGAAACTAGAAGATGAAATGTGTTGCGGGTGTTTATGCCGAAGATTGGAGATTTGAGACGAATTATGGTTTTTGTGGAACGTTTGTGCATTTTGCGGAATAATGTAAAATGGTTCCGAATCGTATGTATATGGTCTTAAGTTAGTTAATGAATATGGAAATGTTGATATTAGTTTGAAATTGTGAAGTTGGAATGGAAGTTGTTGGACTATGTGGAAAACAAGACTAGTTGTGTTGTATTGTGTGTTATAGTGCTTGTTGTTGTTGTTAGTGTTGTTGTTGGATTGTTGTTGATCATTCTGGCCGAGTTGAATTCTCGGGGGTGCTATATGTATAGGGGAAATGCTGCCCAAATCTCTGTAGAAAAGTGTTGCTTCAAGAGTTAAGTCTTAAAGTCTTACGGTTGACAATTGGTAAACATGACCATTTGTAGATTTCGGGCGAAACGGAAACTGAACCTGGACGAGCGTAAGGCGCAACTAAGGTATGTAAAGCCTTCCCCTTCATTCTTTGGCATGTCCTAGACATACTAGGTTGAGATTTGAGCCTCGGGGGCAATTCTGCTCATAGAAATCCGAGATTGATTTTTGGTACTATTCATTCAATGCAATTGAACTACAAAAGGTGCATTTTGTTAGAAAAATGGTTAAGCATCCGTAACTTTCACAAATGTAATCCGATCGCTCTGAAACTTTCCTGGGTGACACCATAGAGTATAATGTGCGTGATTCATGTCTGCCACCTCGACTTGACCCGAGGTGGGCCCGCTATCCCCGACTTCTCTTCTATGGTCCTGTTTGTTTCATTCTTGTACGATAAGTCAAGGGAACTTATGGTTATTGTTCCGACTACTAAACGTGAGTTATTCTAACTATTCTGAGTTTGATTTAATGTTTATTGAAACGATTGTGGAGACAGAAACCTTGATATCTTCGGTTTTTATGCTGTTTATTATATGATAGGTGCTATGACCACCTTTATGAGCCTTATAAAATATTTTTGACATCTAGAACGTTTTTGGAAATCTTACCCTGATATTCTGGATAAACTACTAATCTTCTGTATTTTCCTGATATACAATGTTGGCATACGTGAATCTTGTGTGAGGCATGATTCTGGCATGCGTGATTTATGTTTGGGAAGTGATAATTTGGCATTATGTTATTCTCTCTTTTGCCGAGCCCCGGGCCGGTTATATTATTATGCGTGTGTGTGATATTGGCCGCTGGACCCTCGACCGCGGCGTGTCCGACATTGACCGCTGGACCCTTGACAGCGGTAAGCCGGATGTGTGGCATTAACCGCTGGACCCTTGACCGCGGTATGCCGCATTTGTGATATTGACCGCTGGACCCTTGACCGCGGTATGCCCGACATAGACCGCTGGACCTTTGACCGCGGTATGTCGAAATTGTGATAGTGACCGCTGGGTACTTGACCGCGGTATGTGTGATAGTGACCGCTGGACTTTTGGCCGCGGTAATTGTGTGTTTGATTTTCTGTGTGTATGAGATGGAAATGTTTTTCAAAAGAAAGCAAAGCATTTTGGCATTTTAATTGCCGTATTTGCCTTCCGGAACCTCTTGTGTATGACTTGTACGTCAGAGGTGACCCTGTGGCATTCTGGTTAGTCGTGCACATTCCATTGCACTAACTACCACGCCCCTCACTAAGTTTATGATTCTGCATGCATGATTCGGTCTGTGTTGCTTCTGTATGACTGAGCCGGACTATGATTCCGTCGGTTATATTTCTGCACCTCTGGCTTCGATTGGGATTATGTCAGTCACACTTGGTGCCCCTGACCCGCACGATGATTCTGCCAGTTAGACTTCGCCTCCAGTTCATACTACGTCTCTGTCGGCTATACCCTGTGCTTATGGTGTATGTTGTGGTTCTGCCCATACACTCTGTATTTCTGTTCGGACTCGGGTTCGATCCTGTCTGCTGTATTTCCGTACTTCTGGTTCGGATCTTGGATTACTATTGTTATATTTTTGCTTTACACACTCGGTACATTTCCGTACTGACCCCCTGTTCTTCGGGGGCTGCGTTTCATGCCACGCAGGTACTCCCAGTTGAGTTGAGGACAGATAGAAGATGATCCAGTGCAGATGGCAAGCTCCATTTGTTCCCGGAGTGCTGCTGAGTCAGAGTCTGTATGTTGTGCTTTTGGGATCTTGTTAGAGGCTTTGCAGACAGTGTCGTGGGTATTGGTTGTCAGTCTGTAAGTGGCTCCGTCAGCCGATATGTCTGTTTATGTTATGCACCGAATTTGTATGGTCACAGATTTGTTCGGCTTGAAAGCCACGAGAAAGAATATTTCTGAAAGAAAATTTTTGCTATGTACTTTATCATCGTTGAGAAAAAAAAGGAGTTTGACGTGACGCTATGTGCAGTAAGAGTCTGAGGGTTCGCTCGGCCCTAAGTAAGGGTCGGGTGCCCATCACACCCTAGCGAGGTTGGGGTGTGACAGGGAAGATGAACACTTACCTTGTGATGTTAATGTGGGATGGATTAGAGCAACTTGAAGTTGTTTGTGTGAGAGAGGGAATGGGGATGGGTGTTTTTCGTATTAAAAGGGAATGGGGGGAGTTGGGGAATTGTTTTCGGATGAAAATAAGAAGAGGGGGCGCGGCCTATACGTATATGCGAAAAAGAGAACACAAACCGGGTCGACCCGCGCGATCAGTCCTCATCGCGGATCGATCGCGCGAAGCTGCAGATCTCCACGCAATCTGTCCACATCGCGGGTGGATCGCGCAAACCACTGGGCGCTTCTTATTTTTAATGCGCGATCTGCCCGCATCGCGGGCAAAAAGCTCAAATCACTGGGCACTTTGTCTTCTTTTTTTTCCGCCCAATTCTTGCAACATGAACAAACGTGACTTATATCCTAATACAATTGTTGTGTTGCCTCCCAACAAGCGCCTTAGTTAAGGTCGTGGCACGACACTTTTTTTTTTTTAAAACACGGGTTGCCTCCTGAGAAGCGCCTGATTTAATGTCGCGGCACGACGCTGGCTTTCCTCAAGCCTCTTCAAGATCGATGGTGGTCCTGGCGCGGTCAGTGGCCTCCCCGTAGTAATGCTTCACTCTCTGCCCGTTCACCAAGAATGTCTCATCCGAGTTGGGTCTTTTGAGCACGATTGCACCGTGTGCAGTCACGCGAACTACCTCGAATGGTCCGGACCATTTACTCTTCAGCTTTCCACCGAAAATCTTCAGCCTTGAGTTATACAGCAATACTAACTGCCTAGGCTCAAAGTCACGAGATTGGATGAGCCTGTCATGAATTCTCTTGGTGTGCTCCTTATACATTTTCGCGTTTTCATAAGCATGATAGCGAAATTCCTCCAACTCATGCAGCTGCAACAGTCTCTTCTCTCCATCTTGAACCATGTCTAGATTCAGCTTCTTGATCGCCCAATATGCTCTATGCTCAAGCTCGACTGGTAGATGACATGCCTTACCAAAAACGAGCTTATAGGGAGATGTGCTAATCGGAATTTTGTAAGCTGTTCTGTATGCCCACAGAGCGTCATCAAGATTTAATGACCAATCTTTTCTACATACGCTCACAGTCTTCTCCAAAATCCTCTTGATTTCTCTGTTCGATACCTCCACTTGACCACTCATCTGAGGGTGATAAGCAGTCGCTATCTTGTGTTTCACCCCATACTTGAGCAGCAATTTATCAAAGAGCCGATTGCAGAAGTGCGTACCTTGATCACTGATGATGGCCCGAAGGGTCCCAAACCTTGTAAAAATGTTCTTTTTCAGAAATCGCGCCACCACACTAGCATCATTGGTGGGAAGTGCACTAGCTTCCACCCACTTCGAGACATAGTCTACTGCCACCAATATGTACTTATTCCCCTTGGATGGTATGAAGGGACCCATGAAGTCGATACCCCACACATCGAACAACTCAATTTCTAAGATACCCTTCAAAGGCATTTCATGACGCTAGGAGATATTTCCGGTCCTTTGGCAGTTATCACATGCTCGCACAAATTCATGAGCATCGTTGAACAAAGTGGGCCAGTAGAACCCGGACTGAAGTACCTTTGCAGCCGTTCTGTCACCCGCGTGATGTCCCCCATAGGGTGATGAGTGACACTTCTCTAGAATCGCTGAGACCTCTTCCTCTGGAACACACCTTCTAATCAGCTGATCTGTGCCAACCCGGTAGAGATAAGGCTCATCCCACACATAGAAACGACTGTCATGCAAGATCCACTTCTTCTTCTCGTGATTAGCACCCGGGGGGTAAACCTCACTTACTATAAAGTTCACCATGTTTTCATACCATGGCACCTAAGATGATTTAAGAGCAAAGAGTTGTTCGTTGGGAAAAGTCCCCTTAATTGCCACTGCTTCATCCACATGTTCCCGATCTTCTAATCGCGATAGGTGATCTGCTACTTGATTTTCTGTGCCCTTTCGATCAAGAATCTCGATGTCAAACTCTTGCAGCAGCAACACCCAACGAATAAGCCTCGGCTTTGCATCTTTCTTTGCAAAAAAATAACGAACTGACGTGTGATCAGTGTAGACAATCGCCTTCGTGCCCACCAGATATGGTCGAAATTTGTCAAAGGCGTAGACAACTGCCAATAACTCCTTCTCTGTGACAGTATAGTTCATCTGGGCTGCATCAAGTGTCTTGCTAAAATAATAAATAGAATGAAAAGTCTTGTCCCTTTTCTAACCAAGGACAGCACCCACAGCAAAATCACTTGCATCACACATTAAGATAAATGGTAGAGACCAATCGGGTGCGATGATAATAGGAGCAGACACCAACCTTCGTTTCAGCTGCTCAAAAGCCGTCAGACAGGCTTCATTGAACACAAACTTCACATCTTTCTCTAAAAGGTTGCACAGTGGATTAGCAACTTTAGAGAAGTCTTTGATGAACCGTCGGTGAAAGCCAGCATACCCAAGAAAACTGCGCACTCCCCGAACTGAAACAGGTGGTGGTAATCTTTCAATTGCTTCAATCTTCGCCTTGTCAACCTCTATTCCTTTGCTCGATATCTTGTGCCTAAGAACAATTCCCTCTCGAACCATGAAATGGCATTTTTCCCAGTTAAGTACCAAGTTTGTTTCTTCACAACGAGCTAGCACGACATCAAGATGATTTAAACAGTCATCAAAAGAATCTCCAAAAACAGAGAAATCATCCATAAATACCTCCACATAATTTTCCACCATATCGGTGAAGATAGCCATCATGCATCGCTGGAAGGTACCTGGAGCATTGTACAAACCGAAAGGCATCCTCCGGAATGCAAATGTGCCATATGGACATGTGAATGTAGTCTTATCTTGATCCTCAGGCACAATCATGATCTGGTGGTAACCCGAATAACCATCCTAAAAGCAATAATAATCGTGCCCAGCCAATCTGTCGAGCATCTGATCCATGAAGGGTAAAGGAAAATGATCTTTTCTGGTGGCGTTGTTCAACTTGCGATAGTCGATACATATACTCCATCATGTAACAGTTCGTTGAGGCACCAATTCATTCTTCTCGTATTCTACCACAGTTATGCCCCCTTTCTTCGGGACACATTGTACAGGACTCACCCAATTGCTGTCTGAGATGGGATAAATGATGCAGCTGTCAAGCCACTTGATTACCTCTTTCTTCACCACCTCCTTCATGATCGGGTTCAGTCGCCTCTGACACTCAATACTGGGTTTGCTGCCTTTCTCCAATAAAATTTTGTGCATGCAAAACGAGCTACTAATACCCCGAATATCAGCTATCGAGGGCTCGGATTCGATCTCTTAGCACTTGTAATACACGTTCAACCTGCACATCAGTAAAATAAGCAGAGAGGATTACGGGAAATGTGTCTCCACTACCCAAGAAAGGATAGCGAAAGTGAGGAGGAAATGGTTTCAACTCAAGAACGGGAGCCTCTTCAATAGACGGTTTCGGCTTCTTCTATGACTCTGATCTGTCTAGCTCCTCAAACGGTGTACTTGCTCGTAGATAAGCACATGAAGTGTCATGAATTCTAAGACACTCCTCCACTTCTGCATCAATCTTCAGATCTTCCCCATACACGAAAGCTGTCTCCAACGGATCTCGCGAGGCTAGAAAGTGATCTAACTCGGCATTTGTGAGCTCGGGTTCCACCACAGAAATCATCTTCAATTCCTCATAATGGGCTGGAAGTCTGGTAGCTTTAAACACATCAAAGGTCGCCTCTTGCCCATTAACTGTCATGGACATCTTCCCATATTTCACTCGGATTACAGCATCAACAGTAGCCAAAAATCCTCTCCCCATGATGAGAGGAACACTCTTATCTGCCTCATAATCAAGTATCGCAAAATCAACCGGCAGAATAAATGGGCCTACCTTCACAAGAACGTCCTCAATAATACCATCAGGATAAGCAAGAGATCGATCAGCCAACTGCAATGTAATAGTGGTTGGCCTAGGCTCTCCCAAACCCAACGTTCGGAACACATAGGTGGGAATAAGATTAATACTAGCACCCAAATCACACAATGCTATCCCAACTTCAATGTTTCCAATCGTAATCGAAATTGTGAAGCTGCCCGGATCTTTCAACTTTAGAGGGATCTTACTCCTCACTCTAGAACTGCACTCCTCAGTAAGTGCAACTGTTTCAAACTCTGTCCAACGCCGTTTGTTCGTGACCACATCTTTAATATATTTCATATATTTTGGGACTTCTTGCAGAAGCTCCACCAAAGGTATGTTGATGTGTACCTGTTTTAAGAGTTCAAGAAATTTCCTGCAAGCCGAATCTGCTTTCTGTTTCTGAAGTCGCTGTGGAAAGGGAGGGGTTGGTCGCACCACTTCCTCTACATGCTTCTCTGCGACTGTTTGCTTTGGTTCAGCTCACTTAGTAGGGACAATTTCAGCCTCTGCTATGTTTTTCTTTTTCGGCGGCACTTCTTCTAGCTCTCTACCATTCCTCAAGGTGACTGCTTTGCATTCTTTTGGATTCTTTTCAGTATCACTCGGAAGAGCACCCGGAAGTTTGACATTCTGCATAAGAGCCATCTGCCCTATCTGACGCTCAAGCTCGTGAATCGATTTCTGCATCTCACTCTGAATTTTCTGATTTTGCTGCTGCATCACCTGATTTTGCGCTATGAGCTGCTTCATCATCTCCTCTAAATTGCTAGTTGGCTAAGCTTGAGGTTGCTGATAGTTGTTCGGCTTGTGGAAATCCTGCTTTCCAAATTGAGTGTCATAATTATTTTCGTAATAGTTCCCCCGATTTCCAGTACCACGATTCTGCTGTACTACAAAGTAGATGGACTCTAGATTCAATGGACAATGGTTATAATCATGAGGTTCATCGTAACCTACACATGCTGCTTGCTGAATGTGTTGAACTGGTTGAATCTACTGAGCTTGAGTAAACACCCTCAACATAACATTAGTAAGAGTACCTATATCAGCCCGAATAGCTACAACATCATCAACTTTAAGAACCCCAGCAGCTTTTTGTGGTAACGCCGGACTAGTCTCGTTATACTCATGATGAACCTCAGACATCATCTCAAGGAGATCTTCCATCTCTCCATATGTTTTGTTTAATATCTGACCTTGAGCTAAAGCATTCAGCAGGGCCCTTGATTCATGGTTAAGACCCTCTACGAAATAGTTGCCAATGATCTCCTTTGGATGCATGTGATGGGGGCAATCTCGCAGATAGCCCTTATACCTTTCCCAAGCATGTGGTAGAGATTCGGAATCTCGCTGAGTGAAGTTAGCAATTCTTCCTCGCAGCTCCTTTGTCTTCTTGGGTGAAAAGAACCTGTCGATAAACTTATTTGATAATATCTCCCAAGAAGTGATAGAACCTGCAGGTAGATTCGTCAACCATTCCCTCGCTTCGCCAATAAGTGAGAACGGAAAAAAGGACAGCTTCACATAATCATCGGGGACATCTCCATATTAGAAATTCGCGCTCAACTCCATGAACTGCATCAAGTGCTTATGCGGGTCTTCACTAGATTTACCCATATACTGGCATATATGTTGCACCAGCTGCACTGTTCCTTCTTTTAGCTCGAAATTTCCAGTAATGGCAGGCCTAACAATAGCCTTAGCAATACTTGCCAGACTTGGCCTAGCATAACTGGATAACATAATTCGTTGTTCTTGTGCCCTCGCAGCTGCTCTCTCTCCCTGTTCATCTGCATTTCTTGCTCTATCCCTTTCTGCCTGTTCAAGAGCAAGTCTTGCTGCTTCGTTAGCCATTTGTCTCTGTCATTGGAAGGTTCTTTCGATTTCTTGATCAAGATCAACTAACGGTTGTCCTGAACTTCTAGTGCTTGGCATAAACCAGAGAAGCCTGAAGAATCACAAGTAGAACAACGAAGAAAAGTAAAGACTTGAATAGAAAAAAACAAACTCAAATTAGAAAAACAGTAAATTTTTCTAAATCCCTGGCAACGGCGCCAAAAACTTGTTGCTCCCAAATGCACACGCAAGTATACGTGGTCGTACAAGTAATATAGACTTTTAAGTACAGATATCGATCCCACAGGGACTTATATTCTACTGTTAAGCTACTTCAAATTCGAATGAAACTATTCAAGAAAGTGAAAATCAAGATTGTTTATTGTACTAAACTAAAACTGAAAAGTAAACAATTTGTGATGGGTGTTTTTATGACTGGGACTATGTTGACAAGGACTGTAAGAATTATCAGATGAGAGAAAGATCTAGGGTTATGGCTTCCGACAATCCAGTTGATCTTCAAACATTTCCACCTATTTTATTCCCTGGATTACTAGTTAACGGGATAATTATGCTTTATGATATTCTCTCGAACTACTCACAAGCTTGTAGATGTTACTATAACGCCTATATCTCTATGGTCATCAAAGGAAACAAGAACACGTTTATTTCTCCGTATTCAACTAAGTAGGGATAAAGGGTATATCTCTATCCTCATTAGCGAAACGATTAAATCGAACAAACTCTATTTATTCTTATTACGTACGTGAATTCCCTTTCTCAAGTTCAATTCACGTACCACAGATAGTGTTTAACTATTGGCCAGATAATCAAACAATTAAAATCAAGAATAAATAAGCAACCCACAATATGGAAAATCAATAGACAATAATTGTCATCAAATCAACTTTCAAGTATTTCGCCACAACCCTAGAATTAGGAGATTAGCTACTCATGATTCGATCATAGACAAAAGAAGCCATGAATAAACTAGGGTTGAAAAAGATGAAAAATAAAATAACCTAAAGAGAGAGAAAGGAGAACGGTGGCTTACAAATCCTTGAATAATCTCAGCACCCCGTTCTCAGCTAAAAAAATGTCTATATATAGGCTAGGGTAAAAATGATAAATAAGGAATCCAAATCCTAGTCTAATCGGGACAACATCCGCAGATCCTCGCTTTCCTTCCGCATCGCGGAAGGATCGCGCAATGTTCTGCAGGTTCTTCGCTTTCCTTCCACATCGCGGAAGGATCGCGCAACACTGATGACTGAGTTTGGTTATTCTACTTTCTTCACGCGATGCGCCTCGATGGCCTGAAGTTCTGAGGGTTCTCGCGATGCTTCCGCGATGCGGAAGGAAAGCGAGGTCTCTTCAGTCGACTAACTCTCCATTTAGTTCGTCCTTTGCGGTCTTCGACTCATCACCTCAACCAATCGACATATGCTACGAATTCCAATCATTTCATGCAGAGTTTACATCGTTTGTCATCATCGTACCTATACACATGAAATATAACGACATAAGTTCAAATATGACGGTTACGTCATGAATTAAGCGATAAAAGTCATCAGGAGAAGCTGTAATACGACACAAAACATGATATTTGTGCCAAATATCACCCGGCCCTCTAGGCTCGGTGTAAACATAGCCACCCACCTTAGCGGTGACATGCCCGGCCATTTAGGCACGGTGGAATCGTATTCAGCACGCCTTCGCGGTGACATGCCTGGCCATTTAGGCACGGTGGAATCGTATCGTCATATACCCGTCGTAAACTTAACATTTTCATACATTGCATAGGCATATCATAAGCTTAACGTCATTATACATTTATCATCAAACATACATTAGAACTTGAAGGCAACTATGGCTATGTCGGGGTGACATAAGGTTGTGAACCCCCAATTGCATTATGGAGTGATCATAATCATTATGGCTCACCTTGAAGGGACTAACATTTTAAGGTGAGTGTACACAAGAAAAGCATCAATGGAACCATATTTAGGATTATTAAACTCATGGACATCGTATGTTACTCTAGGATTCTTTATACTTAAATTCATCATCATCATTATCATGCTCGTATAGTATCTCTTTTCTTTATCATATGCATATGTAGCTCTTTATAGTCATGGACTCATAATTTTCGTTATTCAGGAAGATCACGAAAAAATAGGAAGATTCATGTCATAGGAGTCATGCCTTAGGAGGAGAGGATTACCCTTACATACCTCTTTCGTTTTGCGATTCTATCGTTTGATCGTTCTCCTTCGATGCTCGCGTTTCTACCTTCAAGAAAGTTCGTATTAACATTAGCAAATCGATTATAAGGACATGCTTACTAAGGCTAGAGAAAATTGGGCAGCATTTCCTTTGTTTATACAACTTTCCTCATATTACATATCAACTCCCGAACATCCATAACAACATTCACAATATCATAAGCAACAATCATCATTCATCTACGTTATCCTCATTTCGCAATTTCACTTCAATTCCTCCATAATCATGGTCATAATACACTATTACGTTTTCTCACATATAATTCTTATCCCATGTCCTAAATGTCATTTATAACATAATTATAATCACAACATATCAATATTCATGAGTTATTCCAAACTACCACTCAAAATGTCACTATCCTCAAATTGATGACCCATTTTCTATATCCTTCTACAATCCAAGTCTTTCAACCTCTCATCACTTTAAACAATATGGAATGATCATAAAACAAACCTTAGATAGTTCAAGAATAATCCTTGAGCGGAGATACTCCTCTTGCACCAAAACCCTCGCATCACTTCTACTTAGATTCCTTGTCTTAGATGAACTCTAGTGAGCTTCTTACACTTAACTCTCTTAGTTTGATGAAGTTGATCTTGAATCTCTCTTGAGTTCTTATGGAAGAAGTGTGTGGAACCCTCTAGAAGCCTTGAGAGAGATGAAGAAGTGTGGGAAATGAAATTAGTGAAGTGGGATCACATTTATATAATTTAACTTAACTCAGCCCATCGGGACTTCCACGGACACTTATACGGTCTGTATAACATTGCACGGCCCGTATAAGTGGTCGTGGTTCACCACCTGGAAAACATCATCTCTGCTGGGTGTTATACGGACCCTTATACGGACCGTATAATATTATACGGACCGTATAAGTCAGTCGTATAACCCCATTTCCCTGAAATGATCTCCGTCGTTTGTTTGATCTCCAATCCTTATGGAACCTTCTTGACACTTGTTTAATACCTCGTTAACAATCTAAGGGACATTATAACTCTTTTCCAAAACATCATTAAGCCATCATTAATTCAATACTCATAAATCTTGCCCGGTACACAACCTATACCTGGCTTTCCTTAACAACTTCCGTCTCCTACCTCACATGTCTTTGAAATCACATTTAGAATCATCAAATGTTATTTCTTACTTATCAAAACATCGTATACGTCGTGCCCTTCATTAGTCTATTCACTGTACGTTAACAGGAAATTTTCGGGGTGTAACAGTGTCATCATAACAAATTCCACATTCAAAAGGTGTATCTACAACTGCATGAACCTAACTCCCAAATGACTTCTAATAGTTTATGGACACTTAAAGTAAATACTTGGTTATCTTTAAGACACTGTATTCCAAATCTAGATGATCTTTCTTATGAAAGCAAGATGAGTAGGTAGGTGTACATTATAGTCTTAACAGCCATGGCACAATCAAAACTAGACAAGCACAGACTAGAGTCTCCCATTAGTGTATATTTTCTCATAGAATATAACTCAAGTCAAATGCAACACTGGAGGCCAAGTTAGAAACATCTGTAGAACCAACTGTCTAAGCCCTTTAACCCACTAAGTTTTCATATAGGGTACATGAATCCTACGTCTAATCAGTGACACCCTTTTAAAAGGCATAAGAAAGTAGGCAGGTGGCAGTCCCAAAATGCATAAGGATCTCATGTTCTTCATTCTAAATGTCCTGACACTTCTCTTGATATTATCTTATTGGCAGGGAAATTTAAGTTGACTTAAAGGATATACTCAATCTTAGCTGTGACAGGATTCTTAAACTTTTACCTTCTTTTTAAAAAGTCTGAGTGTCACAGATTTGAAACTTTATACGTACAGGAGGAAAATAACTTCATTTTAACATGTCTAGAATAAGACCAACTTCATCTATTACATGGTTCTATGTATCATGGTCCGTATGACTTGATTCAAAAAAAAAAAATAGAAAGAAAGCATGGTTTTAGTGTTCAAAGAGTCATATAGAAAAAAGAGGCCAAATATACCCCTTCCCATTAATCTACCCTGCTGCCCTGATTACAATAGCACTATAGGTCCTCTTACCCTTCAAAGAATCACCTACTAAGGCTTTAGGTGAAAGAGAAGTAGCAGACCATTTTTCAAAACACAGGTTACAATCACAAATATACACAGGATATACATCGTGCCTAAATTATAAACCTGATTTACTGGAACCTGTTATGTGTCACAAAATTCTTTTCAAAAAGGGGAAAGGTTCCTCCATTTTTATTTATCAAGACGGGCAGTATCCAAAAAAAAAAAATTATTTTCCAGTTTTACTTGCATTTTCCAACTAGTCTAAACATCTCTCTAAGGCATAATGAAGCAGACACAACAAACAAAGTCAAATCAGTTCAATCAGGTCTGTTACATCCGACATTTTTGCTTATTCAAAAATTCGAGATAATTTGACTTGTAATAAATAAGGCCACAATTGGACCTTACTTGGTGTGGATATATAGGTTATGAATACGATGGTGTGGAATTTCGAAAGGTGGCCAAGAGCAAAAATCGGAATTTTGGAAACTTGCTCCATAAATTACAAAATTAGCCAAGTGGGCTCAAAAGAAAATAAGAGAAAATGAGGCCCATTTGGGGAGAGGCCCAACCGGCCATAAGTAAGTGCCAAGCCCATCATAAATTAATTAAGAGGTTAATTATTTATACATGGATAAGTGTCAAGAAGCTTCAAGAAAAAGGAATCAAGAACAAACAAAAAAAACCAAAGAGAGAGAGAGAGGGCATTTCGGGTTTAAGAGAAGAGAAAAGAAAGGGAAAGAAAAAAATCCCAAGCTTCAAATCTTGATGCAAAAATCTATAATGTTTTTGAATTCTTACTAAGCACAAAGCCCTCTACAAAGTGGTATAAATATTGAGGCCAAAGGTGACCTTGGTGACAAGTGAAAAAACTTCAAGAAAAGGTAAGAATTTTACCATTCCTATGCCATGAAATATATGTATGTATGTTGTAGTATGTGTGAATGAATGAAAAGCATGGAAACTTTGTGTGTTGGAATGAGAGTGGGTTGGCCGAATGTGTGCATGAATTGTAGGTTCAAGTATGGCTTGAATTCATGTTGTAATTTAGTTGTAGTATGGTGGAAATTGTATTAGAAATGAAAGTGGAATGAATTAGTGAAAATTGGAAAATATAGGAGGTGGCCGTGTGGTATTGTTATATGGTGATGGAGTATGAATTTGATCTTGTTTGTATGCTAAGTGTGTTATGGTGAAGTGAATGGAAAAACAACAATCTTTATTGTCATGGAAAAATGGTTATCAAGTTGTTGTAGGAAAACATGCAACTTTGTTATGATTTATGTAAAAATGGAAATGCAAGTATCAAGAGGCAAATCATGATTATTGTTGATGAATTTGGAAGATGGAAATATATAATGAACTTGTAGGTTGAAGGTTAGGAAAAATTGGAAAAGTAGTGGCTTAATGGAAAGTTTGAATGTTTGCATATCTTATGAATATTGTGTGAAAATGGTATGGATGCCTCCGATGTATGTTGTAATGATTTTGATGGATGATGAATATGAAAATAACAAGTTTGGTTTGGAAATGTAAGTTGGAAACGAAAGATGTTTCGTTATGTCGAAAGATGGCTAGTGATGCCATAGTGTATGTTTTAATGTCTGTTATTGTTTTGATGTTGTCTCTGGGTTGTTGTGTTGATGAATTGAGCCGATCTAAGTCTCGGGGATGTCTTATATACAGAGGAAATGCTACCGAAATTTCGGTAGGCAAGTATGTGTTAAGTTGAATTATTGAAAAGTTTGAAACTAACAAATGGTAAACTTGACCATTTCTAGATTTTGGACGAAATTGAAGTCGACGCCAAGCGAGCGTAAGGCGCTATCGAGGTATGTGAAGCATTTCCCTTTGTTCCTAGGCATGTTCTGGATGTGATAGGCTCGGCCGCGAGCCTTAAGTACGACTCCGTTCCCCGGAATTCGAGACGGAAAACCGCTCCAATTCCTTCAATCCAATTGAAGCTATTTTCTTACAATTGCCTTTAAAATGAATTTTTGTATGAAACTTCCCTAAACGGAGTCGGAACACTTCCAAACGATTACGGATGACCTCATAAGGTCTATTGTCGGTAAATTACATATGTTGCCTCGAGTTGGTCCGAGGCAGGCCCACAAGGCCCGATATCTTCTGTAATACTTTAAATACTTCCATTTTGTCCGATTTTCTCAGAAAACAATTGAACTATTATTTTGATTATGATACAACTATTTTTATGAAATTCTTACAAAATGACTTCTGAACATCTGAGAATTCGATTCTGATAATGATCTGTCGTGCCTTCCCAAGTAGGATGTAGGCGCGTACTATGCATACTATCTGGATACTCTGATTTTGGCTCGCCATTTGGCACCCTTCAGTCTGATTGAGTCGGTATGTGAGTCTGTATGTATGTGGTTTCTCATGGATCTGTTCGTGGCTGTCTCAATGCATTCCTTCACTGCGTCCCGGGCCAGGTTCTGTTATCGTGCATATTCCTCTGCATTGTTCACCGCGTCCCTCGGTGTGCGGGCCGGGATCTGTTATATCTGTATGATTATGATACATTGATCTGTGTATGGGGATGGCGGCCAGGATGGCATATGATATGATCTGATCTGATCTAATTCTGTCTGTCCACCGCGTCCCGTACTAAGAGGGTCGGGTTCTGTTACCGCGCCCCCAACCAGGGCCGGAATCTTTATGTCTGTATGCATGTGCCATCAGTATTTATATAAGCACATGCCTCTGTATGATTCTGTATGATTCTGTATGGTTCAGTATGACTCTGCACTACTCTGCATGCATAATTTTGTCTGTCCGTCTGAATTACGACTATGTCTGTATGTCTGTATGGCTTCTGATTCTATATGTCCGTATGGATTCTGATTCTGTATGTCCGTATGGATTATGATTCTGCTCGTCTGTCCGGATTATGATTTCGTCGGTCTGTCCGAACCATGATTCTGTTTATCTGTATGGACAACGATTCTGTATGTCTGTCTGGATCATGACTCTGCCCGTCTGTCTGATGTATGGTTCTGTCCGTTATATTTCTGTGACTCCGGTTTGGACTATGATTGTATCTGTTATGTTTCTGCTTTACATACTCGGTACATTTTTCGTACTGACCCCCGTTCTTCGGGGGCTGCGCTACATGCCAGCAGGTACAGACGCACCAGGGGATACGCCGCCAGCGTAGGTTTCTGACTCTGCTGTTCGAAGAGCTCCTTTGATCCGGAGCGTACACTTTTGGTATATATCTTTTGTTTTCCGTATGTTCTGTATGTGTGGAAATTCTGGGTACGGCGGGGCCCTGTCCCGTCATCTGATTCTGTATGTCTGTAGAGGCCTGTAGATAGATGTGTGGGTTACGGGTTTCGTCTGTATGTTAGCCTTATCGGCTTATCTGTAAATGTCTGCATGTTCAGGTATATACATATATATGTTTGCGCGCGTGTCGTATCTGTATCGGCTTACTTCTGTAACATCTGTTTTAAAAAAAGAAATATGTATGATACGAAATTCGGTCAGGTAGGTATGTACGGGTACCCAGTTAGGGTACCAGTCGCGGCCCACGGGGTTGGGTCGTGACAAGGTCATTATAAATGCATAAGCAATCCATTTTCTTTAAGACTAAACAATTTCAACAATGTGACAAGATGACACCAGAGTGTAGAGGAGTGAGGCTATACCCCATAACTTAAGAGGGAGGCCATGAAAACCTCTTATTTGGGAAAAAGCATACTATGGACCAAGCAATGCTTGACCCTTTCTCAATTATCTCCTAAGTTATCTTTAAAAGACCTTCCCTATCGAGTCAAGTGATCTTCAACCTCAAACCATGCAACCATGACTCTTTATCATCCCTCTTTTCAGTCACACTCTAAATGACATTAGCCAGTTTACAAATCAGCAATCGAATTATTTCCCCTTTTTATTCTTAAATACTACTTTCCTCTATTCCATTTCTTCACATTCCTCTTAACTTAAATTATTATCATGAGGTCTTCTTTCTATCTGTACCTACCCTTTTAAGTCTAGACAGTTACAAACAATGGATTATCACTTACTATACCAATTGCTTTACACACATAAGAGAACAAAGAGGTCAGTCACATTCCAGAGTAAAACCTTAATCTAAGTTGTTTAGAACTTGAGAAAATCAAAATCAAATTTCCTCTTTTCATTTTTTCTTTCAATACTCAGACTCACAAATTTGACATTCATGTCCTTTACCAAATTTAGACTCACATATGGGTGAAGACAATCATAGATTCAAGAGCAAGATGTATCAGTCTTTTACTTTTCATGACGGACAACTTCATCCTTCATGTAAAACTAATTAACAAAGCAGTGTCAGCCAAGAGTCACAAACAAAAGAAACAGACCTCCCCTTTAAGATTACCTTCATTTCAATCTTTGTGCCATACCTTTTTTAGCTTCAACATGACTAGATGGTAAATTTGCAGTTGTTCTACTAATTATTTAGTAACTATATCAATTCTAGTTGGCTTCAGATGAAGACCTGACCCTGTAGTCTCTATTACTTCCCCTATTTCCTTTACCTTCTCATTAGATTCTACACATTTAAGGAGATAAGTTATTACTAGATGTGGAGCCTATTATGTAGACTATTAAGTCAAGTTATGAATACACGTGCATGAACAGAAAAATTCATACAAGATAAAACAGCTTTAAGCAAATCAAGGAAACACAGGATTGACATTTTAGATATCATGTTTACAATAGCTCCTAGGATCTCTGTCGTGAATCATGGACACTTAGCACACACTTGTCATAAGTCACAGGTGATCACATATAGTCTATCTTAGGTGATGATACAAGCACAGTCACAGCCATGAACAACCAAGCAAACCATAAACTTGGGGCATGATCCTACTTCACTTTTGCTCCATTATTAGACAACAAACAACAATCAGCCTGCCTTGTTCTATTATATTTCAAGTGTAACACTATTTAAGAGGAAATGCGAAATGGGTCACCCCACTATCACACTTGAAGATTTAACCGAAAAGGTGCATATACTTATCTGAACCTTCCTCCATCCATTTAATCCCAAAAAAAAGAGAAAAGAAACATCAGAGGCTATATCGAGAAGCGCTGGTCGAATTCCAACGGTCTAATTAAGAGTTTTTTCCAACAACTTTCACTTCAGAAATAGAGTAATTCACGATTGACTAGAAAATTATCATGTGTAATTGTAATCACAAACACACACTGTTATCAATTAAACCATCTCTAACTGCGACACACATAGGCTGTCTCACCTCCCCTATCCCCTTTTTAAAGTTAAGCTGGGCTAGTCACCTTTTTTCTATTAAAGATCATGCTCAATAAGCTAAATATAATTCAAGAAGATACGCAGAGAGAAAGGGAAAGGGACCTGCCCAGCACCCCATTTACAACTTCACAAAGTCTTAGGATTTATAAACAGTTCAACAGCCATCCTTCCCTTTTTAAAGAACTATAACATGACGTTTCCATTAATCCTTATTATGTTTTTACCTAGAGAATCATGCCCTAAGTACAGAACCTAACAAGACATAGACATGTATTCAAAATCAATCTACAAACATATCGAAACTAAGCAGAATATTAAATGCTAAATAAAATGCAACAAACTAAATTAAGATTTACCTTTTACACGTGCAGCCAAGGGAAGAAAGGATTTGAGATCCTCCGTGCTTCCAAATCAACAGACCCAGCCACACACGAAGAAAATAAAGCAAAATGAGGACCAAATATTTAAACTAAAACCCAACTCTTTGGTTTAGGTTTTCTAAAATTCTTTTTACTTAGAAGTCTTTTGAAAAAATCTAAGTTTTTCACTTCCCTTTTCTAAAATTCTTTTTATATCTCTTTCCTTAATATTTCTTTTTCTTCCGTTTTTGACCTTTTTTCTCAAAAACCAGACCTCTTGTTTTTTTCTTCTTTGTGCAAATACTGCGGTTCTATTTATAGAACCCTAAAGTTTAGAACGAAACCAACAAACACTGGTGTGGGACAAAGATTAACTAACAAACCAACGGTTTAGATCAACACAAGTAAATACACGGCCAGATCTGGCCCTCTTGGGTTGATCTAGACTAATGAAAATAGACCAATAGCAAAATAACAACAAAAATAATCGTAAAAGCAACAAATAAAGACGATCTTGATAAAAAAAATTGGAAAACAATATAGTAATGGGAAGATTTTACCATATTCGGGTAGAGTAGAGTATGAAAATCGAGTAAACATCAAACTTTAACCATTACAGGCATGTACTTACTGCGCATGACAGCCCAGATCTGTGCACGGGCCATTTTTGGCATGGGAGAGGTGAGGATTTTAGGCCGGCGGGGCAGGGTAGAAAGAAAAGAAAAATGAGGGTTTGGGGGGGGGGGTGCAAGCCTGATATTTTTTTGAATTAAAGGATTTTGGGTCGGGTCACATCCTGGTTTGGGCCGGACTCGGTCCAAATCCGTGTCTTAATTTAAATGGCCCTCTTGTATACACCAAGTGTATATATGCATATACCTTGTGTATATGTATATGTATATGCGTGCATATATAAAACAAGTAATTTAGAGAAAACATTAAAACTGAAAAAAGTATTCATTATATAAAAAATTAGGCCGTAATTATTTTATTAAAATAGTTAAAGAAAAGTCGATCAAAATTATTTCCGTACTGACCCTTTTCTTCGGGGGCTGCGTTTCATGCCGCGCAGGTACACCCAGATGAATAGAAGCCATTATAGAGGATGTTCCAGCGAAGTTGGCAATCTCCATTTGCCCCTGGAGTGTTGTCGGGTCAGAGTATTATGCTATGATGTCTTGTTCGGAGTTAGAGACTTTGCAGACAGAGTCGTGGGTATAGGATGTCAGTTTTGTAAGCGGCTCCATCAGCCGATGTGTCTTATTGTATTATGTTACAGATCCATTATGATTACAGATTATACTTGATCTGAGTACGATGAAAGAAAAGTTTCTGAAAGCTTTACTATGTATTTCATTCTTATTTGATTAAAAAGTCCAAAGAGATTATGTATGTAATAAGAGTCAGCGGGTTCGCTCGGCTCCGAATATGGGGTCGGGTGCCCATCACACCCTAGAAGGATTAGGGTGTGACAGCAAGCCTGATTTTGTTAACTTTTCTCATTTCACTGCCTCTGAGGTTTCCTAGGGGGTTTCTTGGTTTTTCCTTTTATGACGACCGAGCTCGAGAGCGCCTACGTATCCCGTCGCAACAGGAATTTAGGTCAAACATAGTTCAGAATAAAGTAATTGAGTTTTGGATTTACTAAAAAGCAATCGGTTCTAGTGTGGACTGCCTACGTATCCCAGCGTGGGGAATTCAGGTCATTGCATAATTTATTACATAGATCGTTTGTTTTGCTCCTATTCTAGTACGATTACAAGAAAAGCGTACAATTACAAAGAAATTAGAAATGCGAGTTCAAGCAAATAGGATCCTAGACGTAGTATCTCTTGAATGCATCTGCATTGATGGCATTAGGCCACTCTTGCCCGTCTATCTCGGCTAAGACCACAACTCCTCCTGAGAGTACTTTCCTGACCATGTATGGTCCCTGCCAGTTCGGCGTGAATTTCCCTTTATATTCCTCTTGGTGAGGGAAGACTCGCTTGAGAACAAGTTGTCCGATCTGGAAAAATTGAGTCCTGACCCGTTTGTTGAAGTCCTTAGACATTCTTTGTCTCTACAGTTGTTAGTGGCATACTGCCACCATTCATTTTTCCTTTATCATGGACAATTGTTCATAATGGTTCTTGATCGATTCTGCATCCTTCAGTTCTGCCTCTTGGATAATCCTGAGTGCAGGGATTTCTACTTCTGCGGGTATGACTGCTTCTGTACCATGAACGAGGAGGTATGGAGTTGCCTCGGTGGAAGTCCTGGTTGTCGTTCTGTATCCCAACCGAGCATAAGGTAGCTATTCGTGCCAATTCTTGTAGTTGTCGACCATCATCCTTCAAATCCTTTTGATGTTGTAATTGGCAGCTCCTACGACTCGGTTCAATTGTTGCCGATAGGCGGTAGAGTTCCTGTGAGTGATTTTGAATTGTTCACTGATGTCTTTCATCAAATGGTTGTTCATATTGGCGCCATTGTCCTTGATGATAGATCCCAGTACATCGAAACGACATATCATATTTTTCTTGATGAAGTCAGCCACGACTTTCTTGGTTACTGATTTGTGGGAAGTTGCCTCCACCCATTTGGTGAAGTAGTTTATGGTGACTAAGATGAAGCGATGTGTGTTAGATGCCGGGGGCTAAATGGGTCCTATAACATCCATTCCCCATGCTACAAAAGCCCAAGGAGAACTCATCGCGTGCGATTCTGTTGGTGGGACCTTGATCAGATCTCCGTGTATCTGACACTGATGGCATTTTTGCACGAACTTGCAGGAGTCATGCTCCATGGCCATCCAGTAATATCCCATCCTCAGGATTTTCTTAGCGAGGACGAATCCATTTATGTGGGGTCCACATATCCCCGCACTTCCATGTTAAAAAAGAAACTATTGGCCAATCTCCTGATGGGTTTCTTTTGGTTTGCCGAACTCTCTGGTGGATATCCTCTTTTTTTCCAGGTAGGTCTTGATGTCGACGTACCATGGTTGGCCATCTGGCTCAACCTCCTCATAGAGGCAGTAAGCCTGCTCTTCCCTCAGTGTGATTTCCAACAGATCGATGTGGGTGCTTTCAGGATATTGGATCATAGACGCTATCATGGCTAATGCATCTGCAAACTCATTTTGAGCCCTTGGCGTATGCCTGAAGTCAACACACTTGCATCTTCCGTACAATATTTGTGCCAGATTCACATATGGGAGTATTTTATCATTTTTGGTTGCCCAATTTCCTTTTACTTGATTAATGAGAAGATCGGAGTACCCGATTACCAACAATTCCTATATGTTCATATCTAGCACCATCCTGAGGCCTAGGATACATGCTTTGTAATCTTCCATATTGTTGGTACATCTAAAGCTGAGCTTTGCGACCATCGGATAGTGTTGACCTGTTTCCGATATCAACACCGCTCCGATGCCTTATCCTTTGTAGTTGACTGCTCCATCGAAGAACAGTCTCCAGCCCGAAAATAGTTCCACCACTTCTTCTTCCATGGACATCACCTCCTCTTCTGGGAACAAAGTTCGTAATGGTTTCAGTTCATCATCCACGGGACTTTCTGCCAGGAGGTCCGCTAGGGCCTGTCCTTTAATTGACTTTTGTGCCACGTACTCGATGTTGAATTCGCTCAGCAGCATTTTCCATTTAGCTAATTTTCCTATGGGCATTGGTTGCCAAAAAATGTATCCTAGCGGATCCATTCGGAAGATGAGGTGAGTGGTGAACACTGATAGGTTGTGCCTCAACTTTTGGGCGATCCAGGTTAAAGTGCAACAGGTTTTCTCCACGAGCGTGTAACGCTCTTCACAAGAGGTAAACTTCTTACTCAAGTAGTAGATGACATGTTCCTTTTTGCCCTCTTCATCATGTTGGGTGAGCATGCACCCGAAATCTTTCTCCGATACCGATAGGTATAGTAACAGAGGGCTCCTTGGCCTGGGTGGCACCAAGATTGGAGGATTGGTAAGGTATCTCTTAATCCCATCGAATGCCTCTTGGAACACTTCTGTCCAATTTGTGAGAGCGTCCTTCTTGAGTAACTTGAGGCTTGGCTCCATACTCACAGTTGACTGGGTTATGAATCGTCCAATGTAGTTCAACCTTCCTAAGAAGCTCATGACCTCTTTTTTGGTTTTGGGAGGCGGTAGCTCTTGAATTGCCTTAATGCTGGTAGGGTCTAGTTCAATGCCCCTGTGGCTAACTATGAATCTCAGCAATTTTCCTGCAGGCACTCCAAATGCACACTTCGCGGGATTCAATTTTAAATTGAATTTGCGAAGACTGTTGAAGAACTTGCGTAAATGCACAGTATGCTCTGAACTTTCCCTTGATTTTTTGATGACATCGTTCACATAGACCTCGATCTGCCGATGCATAATATCATGGAACAGGGTGGCAATGGCTCTCATGTACATGGCGCCGGCGTTTTTGAGGCCGAACGGCATCACCCTGTAGTGGTAGACTCCTCAAGGGCTGATGAAGGGTGTTTTTTCAGCATCTTCTTCGCTCATGAGTATCTGCTAGTATCCAGCGAAACAATCCACGAAGGACTACTGCTCATGCTTGGTGCAGTTATCTATCAGGATGTGGATGTTTGGAAGTGGGAAGTTGTCTTTTGGACTGGCCCGGTTGAGATCTCGGTAGTCCACACAGATTTGAATCCTTCCATCCTTCTTGGGTACTGACACTATGTTGGCCACCCAGGTCAGGTAGGATGTCACTTCCACTATTCTGGATTCGATTTGTTTCTCCACTTCATCTTTTATCCTAATACTTAGGTCATGCTTAAATGTCTGAGTCTTTTGCTTAACTGGCGCGAAGCCTTCCTTGATAGGAAATATATGAGCTACAATCTTCGTGCTCAAGCCCAGCATATCTGCATATGACCAGGCGAAGATGTCTACATATTCATTTAATAGAGTTACGAGCTCTTCTCTTCATGGAGCTCCCAAGTGGGCACTGATTCGTGTCTCCTTGACATTCTCATCATCACCGAGGTTGATTATCTTAGTCTCATCCATATTTAGTTTTCTCTTTTCTTTCAGATCTTCCAATTCTTCTGCTCGTCCCTCTGGCATCATAATTAATTCATCGTACTCCTCATATTCCTGCGGCCCATTTTCCTCATTCGTTTCACGACACGTCATGCCGTTTTCCCGTTGTTTTGTTATATTTATTACTGAAAAGGCGAGGCAGAGTAATATTAGGTTTATTATTACCTATTATCCGTAATTAGTTAGAAAACATTTATTATTATTATTATTATTATTATTATTATTATTATTATTATTATTATTATTATCTAATAAAGACAGCCGTTTCGTGAAAATAGAGGCTTTTCATTAATTCAAAACAATCGGCTACAACTGTGGTCCTGGTACGGAACAACGTCGGACCATTTCTATTTTTATACGTTATGAAGTAATTTAGGAAAAAGGTGACCATTCAAGCCTCGGCCGACGTCACCGTTTTTTTAGCAAAAAGGGTTTTAATGGAAAAATCCATCTCTCTACTGAGAAACCAAGAGGGGGGTGGACGTTCAATTGTTCAGGCGCTCGTATGTCCTTAGACTGCGCATTCCTGGCGCCTCTTGATCTTCTCCAATGACCGCATAGCATCCCTCTTCCTGAAATAGCAATTCGAGACTCCCTTCCATTCCTTCTTTGTTCAGCATCGGTACCTTTCTGGGGAATGACTGGTACAGAGCCGGAATTGGATGAGGCAAGTTCCTCATTTTGGGCTCTCTTTTAATTGCCCTTTTGACCTCATCTTCACTATGAGTATACCCTAGACCAAAGTGGTAGTTTTCCTTTGGGATTGGAACACGCTCTGTTAACCCTCCAAGGTCTCTTCCTAGGCCTTTGCTTGTTTCGAAGCCGTTTTTCAGCATAGTGAAGGCAATCATTCTGTAGACAGTTGGCATGGGCCTACCAGCCTCTTCATCTGCATGGGTGGCCCCAACATATTCCACCACATAAATGTTTGGCGAGTAAGGGCTCCTTTCGATCATAGTAACGATATTGTAGGGATATTTCTGATTATCCTTCTCAGTTACCACAACAATTTCCTATCCTTGCCATTCAAACTTCATGGCTTGGTGAAGGTTTAATGGGATCACACCGGCAAAGTGTATCCATGGTCTCCCCAAGAGAATATTGTAGTTGGCAGTGATTGCCATAGCCTGGAATTCTGCTGTGAAGGATGTGGGTCCAACCTGGATCTGTAGGTCTATCTCTCCAAGGGAATCACTGAGAGACTCGTCAAACCCTGTGACGTTCATTCCACTTTGGCGAATCTTGCTTACATCGCAGCCGAGTTGGGTCAATGTGGTGACAGGGCAAATATTGAGGCCTGATCCATTATCCACTGGCACCCTCCCTATTGCTTTATTGTGGCATTCCACGGTGATGTTAAGGGATCTGTTGTGAGCGGTTCCTTCTACTGCCAGATCCTCTTTGGAGAAGCAGATCTTGTGTTCTCCAATTATATGGGCTACTAGCCCGGACAGGTCCTCACTGCTTGTACCGGTTGACACGTGTGCTTCGTCCAATACTCTCATGAGGGCCTTCCTGTGTGATGGGGAGCTGGCTAGCAATGAAAACACCGATATTTACGCAGGTTTTTTCTTCAAATGTTCAACAATGGATTAATCTTTCGGCTGCATGCGCCGCCAGAAATCCTCAGCTTCTCCTTCAGTTATCGCTCTGTTTTGAGTGTTTTCCTTTCTTGCAGCATTCTGAGCTAATTCCTCAGGAGTGTAACATCTTCTGGAGTGGGTCATGCCTTAGGCCATGGTTGCTTGTGCAGTAATGGGATTTGTGGAAACGTCTGGGTGTGCCACCTGAGCCACCATGGTGTGGGGATTAGGGCTTTGAATCTTGACATCATTGCCGTGGTTTTCGGTGTTTGGACCAGAACCTTGAAGTTCGGGCGCTCCTGGAGTGTGAAGGAGGCCACTGTGTGTTCCAATGATTCGACCACTTTGGGGATTAATGCTCTGTAAGCTTCCCAATCTTCATTCTTTTTAATAATGTGGACTCCGTTGTTTCCATGATTGGGCAACGGGTTTGTGTTCACATTGGGAGTTTCAGTTTCTAAGATGATTTCTCTCTTGTCAATCAGATCTTGGATTTTGTGCTTGAAATTTATACAATCTACAGTGTTGTGCCCATTTCCTCCTGAATGATAAGCGCAAGTCTGATTGGCTCGGTAGAATCTATTTTTCAGCTATGCTGGTTTTGGCGGAACCTTTCGAATTAAACCCGTGACCAATAACCTTTTGAAGAGTCGAGCCCTAGGCTTCAAGAGTGTGGTGAACTCTCTTACTGGCCTCCTTTCGAATGTAGGACGTGGAGCATTGTGTGTTGGGGGTGGCGGCTGATTTTGATAGTTTTGTGGTGGTTGATAGGTTTATGGTGGGTTATTTGGGCGATAATTCTGTTGGGGTGGTGCTTGGTAGGTGGGAGCGGATACATAAACACTAGGCGGAGCCGTGTAAGTTGGTACAGTGGTGGTAAAGTTGGGTTGTGCGTAGTACACAGGTGTTGAATAATTTATGAGGGGTGTAGCTATGTGGGTCGATTGTGGTTCTTTTAGGCTTGAATTTAGGGTGTGGGATACACTTACCACGTCTTCTTTCATCTTGCGGAGGATTCTTGAAGCATCTTGCCTCGATGCCTCGTTGAAGACGCTAACTATTTTCCCATATTTGAGGCCATATTCTCTAGCCTCTCCCATTTTAACCAATTCAGCAAACGGTCTTCCGGCCATAGACATCATACTGTCATAGAAATCAGGTTCTTGGGACCTGATGAACATAGAGACTAGCTCTCCTTCACATATTGGAGGTTGTACTCGGGCCGCCTTGGCCCTCCACTTATTGGAAAATTCCCTGTAGTTTTCTATTGATTTCTGTTTGACCTTTTCCAGATAATAGCGGCCGGGCACCGTTTCAACGTTGAAGCGAAACCTTTCCATGAAGAATTCCACCATGTCTTCCCAGACATGCCATTGCCGCATATCTTGAGTTGCGAACCATTCAGCGGCTTCTCCAGTTAGGCTATGACTGAATAGTCGCATGATCAGCGGTTCGTTTTTCTTCACTCTAACCAATTGATCAAAGTAGGTTCAGAGGTGTGCCTTGGGATTACCTGCTCCATAGAACATTTCAAATTTTGAGATTTTGAACCATTCTAGTATGTCTAAATCTGGGTGCACGCATAGGTCATCATATCTTAGGCCTGTAGCCTTTCTTGCAGATCTGTTGGACTTCTCTAGTAATTCTTCCATCTTTTTCTCCATACCTCTTTCCCGCTTATCTTGCTCGGCTCTCCAGGATTTTTCCATTTCTTCGTAATAGACTAGTTCCATGTTCCTCAGAGAGCATTCGCTGGGGATGTTAGGAGTAAAGAACGAGTCCTGGTGGGAGGTATGGTTGGATGGTGCAGTGGTGGTTTGCCCAGTTGGTAGAGCCGGAGCTCGCAACTAGCCTGCCGGACCAACGAAATAAGGAACCTGGTAAGAACAAACTGAGTGGGTAGTCCTTCGGACTTGAGTTTATTTACTGGGGGAGGAGTGCGGTAAGAAGTTCCAACATAATTTAGGTTGGTGGAGCTTAGTGGAGGTGGGATGGTTCCTGGTGGGTATATAGGGAAATGATCGGGTATTGGCTAGCTCAGGGAAGGGAATACAGAAGGAGGCCTTCTTTCCTCTGTTGAGGCATCTTTTCCTGTTTATGCGGCTTCACTCCTGGCTATCTTTTCTTGGAGCTTCGTCACGGCAGTTAGTAACATTGCAATCACATCTTCTTGAGATGACACCTCTTGTGGGTCTTGGGTGTCTCCTTCGTGGACAGCGACTTCAATTATTTATGGCTGACTTACCATTGCAAACTCTCCCTTGCTATAGAAGTCAATCAAATTGGGGAGTGGGGGGGAGGGGAATTGTAATTTATATTATGTAGGGGCCGAGTCTTACATAGACTGCCTACGTATCTTATCAAGGGAAATCAGGCCCTATTGTAGTTCGTTCTACAAAAGAAGGATACCTATATATCCTAAGTATCCTTTAAGCTAAATCTAACTAAAGACATCCCTAGACCAGGCTCAGCTAGGGCTTCCCGCGTATCTCTCCATAGGAACATCAGGTCGACGCAATTCCTTACAATAGTTATGGAGAGGGGGGTAACTTTTTATGTGCAAAAATAGGGACACCTACTATCTACCCAAAAATGTTACTTCACGAGTCGCTATCCTTATGAACTCGCTCTCTTTCTTCCTCATTCCTTCTCAGTACTGTGGTGGTAGGATGACTAAGATCTCTCGGGTACTGATCTTATGTTCCAGTTCGATCTTGAAGGCATAGCACTCTTCTATGTCATGCCCCATAGCACTTGTATGATACAGCCAAAACTTGTTCCTGTTAGGCCCTAATGGTGTGTGCTTGTGGATAGGTTGCATGGGTCTGATCTTTCTCAAACTAGCTAGGGTTGAGAATATGCAGGCATATGATTCCTCAAAGATCGTGAAATCATACCGCCAGATCTGAATGGTAGCGATGACTCTCTCTACAGGGATGATAGGGTCATAGACTAGTAGGGTGTGTGGCCCCTACAGAGTCCCGCTGATCCTATCATCAATCAGACTGCAAATTCTTCTTCTCATCCCCAAGCACTCGTTTAGGGTATGACCAGCCTGGTTGCGGTGGAACGAACATCTCTTGTATGCATACACTAACTCGGGTGGCGGAAAACTAACCGTGGTGGTGCAAGGCACTCCCGTGGTGACGATTCTTTCGTATACCTCCTTACAAGTGATAGGCCGTGGGGCTACTCTAAATGACGAGGAATGGGCTTTGAAGGCGATTCCCCACCAAGTAGGCTCATAGGGGCCTACCCTTAAGAAATTCTCAGATGCCATGGTGGAGGTGGCGGGCACCATTATAGGTGATAGTGCATAAAGGTCAAACCCCTCGTTGGTCGGGGCATAGTAATCAGATTCTTCATTTTCCTCATTCTCAAACTCTGCGAACTCAGGGAACATCCCTAATGGTTCTTGTTCCTCTTCAGCTTCCACGCCAACAGGCTGTGATTCCTCTCCCTCCATATTCTGAGGATCTTCCTCCTCTACCGGTTCATTGACTTTCTGTTGAGGCTCTGACTCCTCTTGAGGGTCTGTCACCCAATGATCTGATCCAGCTCCTTGGCTTTTCTCCCTTCCCCCTGGAGTCCCTTCTCTAGGAGTTGTGGGCCTCCTCTCTAGAGGTATATAGTTCAACACTAACTCCCTTACTTCCTCCGGGACATTCCTATAGTACTGTTCTTAGGGTATGCCCTCAGGTGGATTCCCGACCATCTCTGGCAGCTGGTCCACTTCCTCGATCTTCCTCCTTATCTCTTGGAGGTGTTTTTCCATTTATAGTACTTTGTCTCTCAGCATCTCCGCTGTTTCTCCCAAAGTTCGCGTCTCTTATTCTCCTTGGTTTCCCATGGCAAGTCAACCCTTTAATGGATATAAATTTTGTTAAGCTTAAACCTTTGGTTTTCCTTTCGAAATGTAGTTTTAGACCATCAGATCAAATGTATTCAAGCTTCAATATATGACAGCACACATAGTAAGTAGACATGCGAAACACGTAGCAAGCATTCATGTAATTTTAGAAGATAATTACACTACTCGCGCTCCTAAAACCTTTTTGAGTTAAGGCTATCCTAATCGATTGAAGCATGCAAGTGCCATTTGTGAAGGTGAACCATTTCCCCGAAAAATCATCATATCATAATAATAAAATATATTCCCCGAAGGGATTACAAAGATAATGAAAGCCGAAAAGGGGCTCAATATAAAGTAGTAAATCAACAAGATTCTCCTCTAGCAGCTGATGTCGAGGCCTGGCTAGTTCTGTCTTTCTTCACCCTCCGAAGGGTGGCCTGAATCCGCAGCCGTTCTTAGTACATCTCCATTCTGATTATGACCGGATCCGTTTCCTCTAGAATCCGAGCTAAGTGTTCGTTCATGTTTTCCTGACATTCTTTCAGACGATCTTCTTCCTGGGCATCGTGGAAAGGTGCGGTCCTTGGGATAGGTGCCTGAGCCAAGTGTCCTCGCAGGCATTCATGGTACCTTGGGTCACACCCTGCTTAGAATCTTTCTGGAGCTAAAGTGTTTGGTCCCCAACTCACCCGACCATTCCATTCTTTAAAGATCTCCTCGGGGTTCTTGATCTTTTGCCCCGTGTGCTCAATGATGAACTGCCCAAGACTTCCTATCTGAGGTATCACTTGCCTCCTACCGAATTGTCTCAAAACCCAAAATGGAAAGTAAGGACGGATTCCTCGAACCCCGACTAATGGCACAAAAGGACAAGTGAGATGGTACCTACTGTCACGACCCATCCCCGTAGGCCGTGACTAGTGCCCGGACTGGGCACTCCTACGCGCTCATTTACCAGATACAGCATACAGACGACTCGTACATAAATGAATATCAGACGGGGCTCCACACTGGTGCCTACAACCATATATACTGCATAGAAGCCGGCAAGGCTATCATACTATATATAACGTACCGAAGCATACATACATGCAGCCGATAGGGCCGCCATGGCGGATGGGCCGCCCAAACACAATTTACACAACGCGTCCAAACAAAACTGTACGTTACCCACGTCTATGTCTACAGACCTCTAGTACGGAACAACAGAATCAGATGACGGGACAGGGCCCCGCCGTACCCAGAATAAACATAAACATATACATCAGAAGAGTATGTACCCAAAACGTCGGCTCCGGAACAAAGGGAGCACTCCGAACAGCAAAAGGGAAATCCTACGCCGGTGGGTCACCAAAACGTGAATCTGTACATGCGGGCATGAAACGCAGCCCCCCGAAGAAAGGGGGTCAGTACGAAAGATGTACTGAGTATGAAAAGCATGAAGTACAGTAAACGATGACATAATCGAAGTAAAATGTACAGAAGGTGAGCACAATAGCCAGAATACCAAAGTGTTGCATCTGACGTACAAATCATACATAAGGTTCCGGAAGACAAATACGGCAATCAAAATGTCAAAATACTTTGCTTTCTTTTGAAAAACATCTCCGTCTCATACACACAGAAAATCAAACACACAATTACCGCGGCCAAAAGTCCAGCGGTCACTATCACACATACCGTGACCAAGTGTCCAGCGGTTAGCATCCCAAACCCGACATACCGCGGTCAGGGGTCCAACGGTCAATGTCGCAGATACCGCGGTCAGGGGTCCAGCGGTCAACATCACATAGTGCGGCATACCGCGGTGAGGGGTCCAGCGGTCAATGTCGCACACACCGCGGTCAGGGGTCCAGCGGTCAATACCACACAGTGCGCACAATAATACAAGTGTCAACTTTATTACTTTCCAAACATAAGTCACACATGCCAGAATCATGCATCACACAAGAATCGTATATCAGGAAAAATACAGAAGGTAAGTAGCTTATCCAGAATATCAGAATACTTACTTTTATATCATACAAGAATAGCTCAAGTGAGACAAGCGAAGGAAGTTTCGGAACTTGTGGGCCCACCTCGGGTGAAGTCGAGGTGGCGGATATAAATTACAAACATTGGACTCTATGGGGTCATCCAAGAAAGTTTCAAAGCAATCCGAATACGCTTGTGGAAGTTATGGATGTTTAGACACTTTTCCAACAAAACATAAGAATTATAGTTCAATTACATTGAACGAATAGTATTCAAAATCAAACTCGGGTTTCGATGGACAGAATTGTTCCCGAGGCTCAAGTCTTGACCTAGTATACATAGGACATGCCAAAAGAAGGGAAGAGTGAGCTTTACATACCTTTCGCCCTTCTTACGCTTGCCCAAACTCAAATCCCGTTTGCTCCAAAATCTACACTTGGTCACAATTACCAAATATGAATTTCAAGCTTTTAAGAATCCAAACTTAAGTACATATTTGTCTACTGAAATTTCGGCATTATTTCCCCTATACATATAGCATCCCTGAGACTTAGCTCGGCCTAATATATCAACAACAGCAACCCAACAATCCAACAACATCAACAATTATCATATAAAATACAATAGAGCATAACTAGCCATCTTTCCAACATAATGTCATAACCTTCCTTCCAACTTCGCATTTTCAAATCAATATCGACATTCTCGTATTCATTATTAATCAAAATCATTACAACACAATTCGGAAGCATTTCATATCATTTCCACAAAATATTCACAAGATATACAAAATATACAAACTTTCCACCAAAACCATAATCCACCTAAACTTCCAACTTTCAACATAAACATCCACAATATATTTTTATCTTCCAAGTTCACTTACAACCACAACAATTTGCATCTTACAACTTCATTCTCATAATTACATAAACTATAATAAAATCACCTACTTTCCGACAACCACTTAACAACAATTTTCTCATGCCAACTAGAACCATTAACCTTCCATTTTCATCACAAGACTACAACAACACAATTAACATACTAAATAATTTAATTCATCTTCCTTCATACAAGTTACCACACGGCCACACATACACACACACTTACACCAAAATTCCAAGATTTTCATGCACTTTACACATGTTACAACATCTATATATCTTCCATAGTATAAAAATGACAAAACTCTTACCTTTTCTCAATTCTTCCACTTGCCGCAAAAGGTAATTTCTTGCCAAAATAATTATATCATCTTGAAGAGCACCTTGAGATTAGTAGAAATACAAGAAGATTTGAATTTTTGGATCAAAGATAGATGAACTATTTTTTTTCTCCACTTGGCCGAAACCCTTGGCCCTTTGCTTGGTCTCAACTTTTTTTTTTTTTGGTCTTGAAACTTCTAAAATGTGCTAAGACTAGTAGCCCTTGCTTTACATAACCTAATTAAATTATGACATGGGCTTGGCCCATTTTATTTCCCTCCATAACCGGCCATCATTTAAATTGGGCCTTTGTTTTCTCTTTTTTTTTTTTGAGCCCAATTAGTTAAAGACCATAATTGTAATTCCCGAAACCAATCTCCGAAATTCCAATTTTTGCCCTTGACCTTCAACGATGTTTCCGCACCAATGTTTCCATAACCGTCACGTTCACACTAAGTAAAGTCCAAATACGACCTTATTCGCTACAAGTCAAAATTATCTCGAATTTTTTCGAATATGTGAAAATGCAGGATATAACACCTACCCTCAGTCAATTCTTCGGAAAAGCTAGCCCATGCCCTTTTGGATATGTAACCAAGGTTTGGACAATAGTTTGTGAGATGGTCTACCATGTTGTGGTTGCTCAGGTATTGGACTTCTTTATCTATGTTGATGTGTTTGATAATCCACCATTGTAACAACATGCTACATCCTTGGAAGTATTGGAAACCACTTCAGCATTTTTCCAATGCCCGAAAGATGTTTGCTAGAATGATGGGTGCTAAATCAAAGTACCTCATATCTTGGTCCTTGGTTATACCGTGGAAAATAGCATGGACTAAGTAGATCACTTGGGTATCTATGGCCATTTAATCCCCCTGTGGAAATACCATAATTCCCAGTAAAGCTATGGCGAATGCCAAGGGTCTGACAGCATCCCACTCCTCCCTACTCTTGAATCTCTCTGGTACAGAGTATGTCCCGTGGCATCTCCGAATCTCTAATACAAATCCCTAAAGGTTAGCGTAGGTCCTTGCACCCAGGGTGCCTTAGTTAGTGCAAAGAACTTCAAAACGGATACGACCTTCCATCTAAAAAATAAACACTGTTAGGAGTCCCCCACCCCCACGGGGTCAATAATTCATCACATAGGCACTAAACATGCTTCCACATAAAATATAAATTAGATGAAGTGTTATTCAGGTCATAGACGGTCCGGACACAGGGTAGTCTTCCTTAATGAGCTTCAGGTAGGTCTGAGATACCCAAATCTCGTCTAGGTATGAATGCTCTAGTTCAGCAGGGATTTGGCTTAGCTCTATCTAGTTTTACTAGAGTGGGTTTTCACAAAAGACGGAGAACCCGAGCAGACAACTGGGGCTCTACCATCAGGGCTATTGGACGACCACGAACCAACTCCGTCTCATAACGGTTCCAAAAGAAGTATTTGGTTTTTTTCGTGAAGGTAGGACCGCGTGCTCCGCGAAGTCGCCTTTGGAACAAAATGTAAAATAAATACCAGGAGTGGCGGAGTTATGATTTGTATGCAATGACAGTTGATATTTGCGGGAAAGTAAGCACATAAAAAGTTAAGGCAAACATACACACATTAAATTGGAACCCTTATGGTTAGAACCTTTAAGTGTCACGACCCAACCAAAGGGCCATGACGGGCACCTGGTGCTATCCTACCCGGGCACCGCTTATCGTACCATCAACTTCACATCTAGGTGAGCCACATGGCCTACTCATGATTCCAATACATCAACAATACTAATCACATCGGGAAACGACACATTTATATCATCATCAACAACAATGCCCATGTCCATGTACACAAGCCGACGGGGTTAACAACATAATATACAAAAGTATGAGCCGACAAGACAAAAGACATCTACTATACATGACTGTCTACGAGCCTCTAAGAAGAGTATGAAACATCATTATATGGACGGGATAGGACCCCGCCATGCCTATATCTATACACAAAAGAATAGTACCCAAGCTACAGCTCCGGATCAAATGGAGCTCCTTTAAGCAATCCTTGGATAATCAGCCTAAGAATCCAATCTATCTCCCTGTCCACCGGCGGGCATGCCGTAGCGTCCACAAACAAAAGGACGTCAGTACGGATAATGTACTGAGTATGAAAAGCATAATCAACATCATAGTAGGAGCATAAGAATTAGCATAAGAAATAGCATAAGATAGAAGAATCATGAGGTAATAGAGCCATTTGTACCTCTAGTGGAAACCATCCTATTTTCTTACCCATTTTCTAATAGGAACCTTCCATTTATAATGCTTACTCATATATGTATATATTAGTATCATGCCTGACCATGAAGGTTCGGTGTTTCACGTACCCGACCATGACAAGGCTCGGTGTTATACGTACCTAGCCCTACCAAGGCTCAGTGTTATCCATACCCAACTGCAGTGGTGTGCACGCGATAGGTATCATACCCGGCCATATAAGCTCGGCGTTACATAATAGTCATACATACTTAGACATGTATACATGAGAGTCCATAAGTATCATCAACATCATTACCATCATCGTTTTCGTTACATCTATCCTTAGAGGATCAACTATCATATGAGGGAGGTAATAGCATCGTGAAAATATCGAGCATCATGAGCTTTAGTAATTTTAGAGATAGAGTCCTTTGGAAGACATTATGGAACTTATGAGAGGGTATATAGCAAAGGAATCATGCCTTAATGAAAGAAGAGTTAGCCTTACATACCTCTTTGTCGTTTTAACTACTTAACGTTCACCGTCGAAGCTTGAACAATCTACATTTAGGAGGATTCATACCATAGTTATGCCTTAATGATACTCTTAAATTCAAACTAGAATAATTCATGATCTAATGAAATTGGGAAAAATTTCCCTATTTCGTCAACTTCCACCGTATTACAAACAAAACTCCTAAACATCCATAATAACATCCACAATATCATAATCAAGTAATCACATTCCATTAAGTCTTCAAAATTCATTCTCATGCTCAACTTATACTAACAACTTCGCGCCCATTCTTGGCACATTTTCATACAATGCTTCCTCATCACTATTACTACCTTCCATAACAAGATTATACCTATATCATACTAAGAATCATGACTCAAGTTAGCTTACTACTCAAAAACATCATAAAAGCTACATTTAGACCTCATTTTCTACTTTCTTCTTCTACCCGAGTTGTTCAACAACCAAACATTCTTGATATCAGGAAATAAGCATGAAAACTAACCTTTTATCTCATAAGAATGGGCCTTGGAGCAATATATCACCTTGGGTGAAAACCCTAGCTTCAATATTCAAGCTATTCTTGGAGTCTACTAACCTTAGCAAGACTTCTAACACATGGGTACCTTGATTCTTGCCTCTTGATCTTTGTTTTCTCTTGGGTTGGAGTGGAATATGTTTGGAGAAGGTTTTTGAGCTCTTAAGACTTGTGGAAATGTGAGAAATGAAATAAAAGAACAAGGGTCATCTATTTATACAAAAATTTAAAAGGCTGCCCGATGGACTTATACGAACAACTTATATGTTCCGTATAAGTGGACCGTATAACACCACCATGAAAACATCCCTTTCTGTAAAGATCATGTTATACGGACCCCCCTTATACGAACAGTATAAAGTTATACGGACCGTATAAGTGGTCGTATAACTCACAGTTATCCGAAACTTTCTCTCGTTGATTCGTTTGACTTCCAATCCTGGTGGAACCTTATTGGCACTTATTTAACACTTCATTAACCATACAATAGGCCCTATAGTAGCCCCTCAAGATGTTACCAACTTAATATTAGCTCAATTATAGCGAAAACCTTTCCGAACACGACTTACATTTCACTTCCTTCAACAAACTAAATTCCGCATATTCATATGACTTCAAAATCTTATAGTATGCACTTTAAGCTATCTAATACTTCCCTTAATCTTGTAAGTTTTCATAATCACCTTAAACTCACATTAGCCTATTCACAAGGTAACAAATCCGGAATTTCCGAGGTATAACATTAAGTCCCCAACAGAGTCTCCATCTGTTACGGTTCGCATTTTCTAGGGCAATGTTAGTACTCGGAAAATATACTTCAAACTCGTTGGTGCTCTTTCTCACTTTGTTTTAAAAGATTCACCACCTAATTTTTAGGAAATTAGGACAACTAGTTTTGAAGGGTTTATTCATACACCGTGAAAAATCCTTCTTAATCTAAAGTTCTAGGTTAGGGTTTTAGTAATCCCCTAGGGAAGGTGTTAGGAACCCTATTATTAAGGATCCGTACTATACGGTTGACCTTCGAGTTCCAATCTGTCAGTATTTACATGAACTGTTTATTTAGTGTTTATTTCCCACAAACGATTTGTCATACAACATATCATTTTTGAAAAGAGTTGAATATATCCCCTTGATATACAGGGTATTTAGGTTTGGATTTATGATATCCGGGTATAATTAATTCCTTTTATATATAAGGATAATAGTTTTTTCTTATAGTAAAAATAGAAAGTTCATTTATTCACTTGACTTGAGTAAAAAAAATTTATCCATGCTTTACTCACACGTGGACTGGGTCAATCCGCCTAGTATGCTTTCAGAATATCGTTACCTAAAATATTATAAATTAAGCGTAATTCAATTTGTTTGGACTTTTAAGAAAAAAGAACTTTTTGCGTGTTTCACCTGATTGGATTTTTAGGAAAAAAAGGTGGATTATACCCGTGATCAAAGAATCCCATGTATATATGTTTTAAACATACTTGCATTTATATATCTATTCTACAATTAAGTCCTAATTTTATTTTAAGGGATAAGAACTGCCTTTTATGTAAAACCATTTTTACAACAAAATGCCTAGTCCGTTTATTAAAATTGTGGGCCTTTGCCCAGAAAATATTGACTGGTTTGATAAAGGAGGGCCCAGTGGGTTTTAAGACTAAAAAGGACTTTTTTTTGGGTTTTCTAAAAAGTACAATATTTGACTGATTTAGCCAAATCAATCCTTATTCCAACTGTTTCGAAATATAGGCCTTTGGTCAAGTTTATTTGACCATAAAATTGTATAAAAAATTAGGCGGGTTTTCTTTTAGCCTAAAACAGACCCTGTCGTTATTTTTTGTTTCAAAATACTGAGCCGAGTGTGTTTTAACCCAAAAAAATTCAATGAATATACGTTTTCTTGAGAAAAGTTTAGTGGGCTACAACCCAAAATATCAAAGCTGTTTACCAAAGCCCAAAAAAGTACGCTTTCAAATTGTTTTGTGAATTAAGGCCTTTTGCCTACTCTATTTTTCTCTATGTTTTTCATACAAGTTTTTTTTACCATTTTCGCATGTTTGAAACCTTTTCCAGTTTTTTACTTATTCAAAGTGTAGCGACTATCTCCTATTTTTGAAATATATATTTTTTTTCAAAATCAGTACGCGTCCCCAAAATTTAAAGAAATTAGGTAATAGAGACAAAACTAAACGGCATATGTACCGTTTTCCTAAGATGCCTAATTCATATTAAAGGGTTCCAATAATTTTGTGGGTTTACAAGCAACAAAATACAAGAAGAAAATATAGCCACAATATGATGGTAATGAATGAAATGAGATGTACCAAACCCCAACCATTTTCACCCATGGCTGGGCCTTCGTATCATTTTTACCTATGATTGGGCCTTCAATATATTAGCTTCCCTTTCTTCTTTTTGGACTCAAAGATGTTTGAAGGATGTATTCCTTATTGATATTTTAGCCCAATAAGGTGGCTAGACCTCGGCCCGAGTGGCCATGCAGTGGAGGAGGGGGAAAAAACAAAGGACCCCGATTAGTTTATATTTTTCTGTCCCTATCACACATATAATATATATACATCTATGCAAAGTATGTTACTGTTTTACGAATACTACTCTATGTGTGAGTATATGACATATATATACGCAGTATATCACATTTACCCGAGAGACCATGTGAAGCATATGTGTTTTATGTCCTCAAACTTAAACATCCCAATTCAGGTGGTGGAAGGTCAAGTCATCACCCCCCTTTGATCCGAATGCCACACAAGTTCCAAGAGGTTTCATGAACCTCCGGCATGGCTGGTCATTCGGGCGGGGTTCAAACTAGACCCCCTTTTACTTAACATACATCCCAAACCACAACCCAAGAAAACATAGCTTCACATGCACCTCACATGGCCTAAGGCAAAATGTAATATACCTGATATACATATGTATGGAATAACTATCATCCTAAAAGAATAACTGAGACCAGTGTAGAGAAAACACAATTGAGGCATGACACATAAGAAGTTTCTATGAGCACAGCGCAGTCCATACATAACTTATCCAAACAAATCAGGGCAAATTAATCAAAGATAGCTCCAAGCAACGTGGGATCAAATAGGTGTTATCAAGTATATAACAGCACAAAGGGAAATCATCCTCTGAGTATAGTGTCATCATAACAAATTCAACATACATAAGGTGCATCTAAAACTGCATGAACCTAACTCCCAAATGACTTCTAATAGTTTATAGACACTTCAAGTGAATACTTGGTTATTTTCAAGACATTATATTCCAAATCTAGATGATCTTTCATATGAAAACAAGATGAGTAGGTAGGTGTACATTATAGACTTAATAACCATCGCACAATTAAAACCAGACAAGCACAGACTAGAACTTTCCATTAGTGTATATGTTCTCATAGAATATAATTCAAGTCAAATGCAACACTGAAGACAAAGTAAGAAACATCAGTAGAACTAACTGTCCAGGCCCTTTAAGCCACTAAGTTTTCATATAGGGTACATGAATCCTAAGTCAAATCAGTCACGCTCTTTTAAATGGCATAAGAAAGCAGGCGGGTGGCAGCCTTAAAATGCATAAGGATCTCATGTTCTTCATTTTAAATGACCTGATACTTCTCTTGATATTATCTTATTGGCAGGGAAATTTAAGTTGACTTAAAGTATGCACTCAATCTTAGCTGTGACATGATTCTTAAACTTTTACCTTCTTTTTAAAATTGACTGAGTGTCACAGATTTCAAACTTTATATGCAGGAGGAAAACAACTTCATTTTAACATGTCTAGAATGAGACTAACTTCATTTATTACATGGTTCTTTGTATCAAGGTGTATATGACTTGATTCAGAAAAAAGACATAAAAAGAAAGCATGGTTTTAGTGTTCAAAGAGTCATATAGAAAAAAGCGGCCAAATATAGCCCTTCCCATTAATCTACCCTGCTCCCCAGATTACAATAGCACTATAGGTCTTTTTACCCTTCAAAGAATCACCTACTAAGACTTTGGGTGAAAGAGAAATAGCAGACCATTTTTCAAAACACAGGCTACAATCACAAATATACACAGGATATACATCGTGTCCAAATTATAAACCTTATTTGTTGGAAGCTGTTATGTGTCACCAAATTCTTTTCACAAAGGGGAAAGCTTCCTCCATTTTTATTTATCAAGACAGGCAGTATCCAAAACAAAAAAAAAACTTTCTTTTCCAGTTTTACATACAGTTTCCAAATAGTCTAAACATCTCCCCAAGGCATAATGAAGTAGATACAATAGACAAAGTCCAATCAGGTCATTAAAAATGCATAATTTATCCGTTTTCTTTAAGACTCAATAATTTCAACAATGTGACATGATGACCCCAAAGTGTACAGGAGTGAGGCTATATCCCATAACGTGAGAGGGAGGCAATGACTGTCACGACCCAACCCCGTGGGCCATGACTAGTGCCCGAGCTGGACACCCATACACACTCACTTACCAAATCGACATATCAATGACTTATCCATATTCAGCATACGTTAATTTATACAGATACTGAGAACAGATGTCGTCTTAAGGTCACATATAACAAATATATCGTACAGAAGCCGGCAAGGCTGTCGGAAAACATATCGCCCAAAACATATGCATATATATATACATACATACAGGTCGTGTCGGCCGTCACAGCAAATGGAACCGCTTAAGGCGCAAATCACAGACATAACCGGACAATAACGACCCATGACCCACATATATGTCTACAGGCCTCTACGAATAACAACAGAAACATATGACGGGACAGGGCCCCGCCGTACCCCGAAATAGTCATATATATACATAAATATGTGCAACAAAAGATCTGTACCAAAAGTATGGGCTCCGGATCAAAAGAGCACTCCAAGTAGCAGAATAGGTATCCTAGGTTGGCGGATTACCACACTGAGCGTCTGTACCTGCGGGCATGAAACGCAGCCCCCAAAGAAAGGGGGTCAGTACGAAATATGTACTGAGTATGTAAAGCATGAAATACAATAATCAAGATCATAACGGAAATGAGAAGTATGGAAAATGAGTATAAAAATCAGTATACCAAGAAGCTCGTTTTGAAACAAAAATAATGCATATATAAAAATCATTTATAGGGCTCAGGAACGTGGTCGCCACTCCGACGCTGGCGCCACAACACATCATATCTCCGTACAACCCCGAAACACATCATAACATCATAACACATCATATGCCATAACACATCATAACGCCATATATAAGCGGCACCCAGCCCTATAGCGAGGGACTCAGGAAACCGTAACACATCATACTGCCGAATATAACTGTAACGCCATAAACACTTCAATTTTTTTTGGGCTTGGCCGAATGGCCCGTTGTCTTTGCTCTTCTTCAAGGTTCTTGAAAATTCTAAGTCTTAAGAATGAAAATGAGTTCTAACTCTCATCTTTTATTTATCAAAGTTGGGCTCCCATGTGGGCCTTGGCCCACTTCATGTGGCCGGCTACTTGGACCCTTTTATTAAGCCCACTTCTTTTTTTTTTGTTTTGCACTTCATGAAAATTTATTTTCCAAATTCTAAATTTTCCCTTAGCCTTCCTCCATATTTCCATGAGTCATCTTGCGAATTTCCCGTTTTACCCCTAGCCATTCTTAATATTTCCACATCAAAATTTTTCATAAACAACTTATGTATTAAACAAGATCAAAATATAGCCTTGTCCTTAACTTGTCGCAATTACCTTAAAATATTCGAATGTGCAAAATACGGGATATAACATCCTCCCCCCCTTTAGAACATTCGTCCTCGAATGTTAAACTAGTCTTATAGGGTCTTACAAACATTTCGGGGAAGTTTTCTTTTATAGTCATCACATATAATTCATTCACCAATCAATATAACCAATTAAGGAATTTAGATTACCTGTAGGCGTAGGAAACAAGTGAGGATACTTACTCTTCATTTCTTCTTCAGCTTCCCAGGTCACTTCTTCCCTGTTATTGTTCTACCACAATACCTTAACAGAAGCCACATCTTTTGTACGTACTCTCCTCACCTGACGATCCAGGATAGCTATCGGCTGTTCTTCGTAGGACAGCTCCTCTGTCACCTGGATATCTTCTATGGGAAATAATCTGGAAGGGTCACCAATACATTTACGGAGCATTGATACATGAAATACCGGATGTACTGGTTCCAAATCGGATGGTAAGTCTAATTCGTAGGCGACCTTGCCTATCTTCCAAACAATCTGATAAGGTCCAAAATATCTCGGACTGAGCTTTCCTTTTCTACCGAATCTCATCACACCTTTCATAGGTGACACTTTCAGAAATACCCAGTCACCAATCTGGAACTCCAAGTGTCGACGTCGATTGTCTGCATATGATTTTTGTCAACTCTAGGCTGCTAATAACCGTTCCCGAATGCGTTTCACCTTATCAACTGCTTGCTGGATCATATCTGGACCAACTAACTTAGTTTCACCCACATCGAACCAACCGATCAGTGATCTGCACTTCCTGCCATACAGGGCTTCATACGGTGCCATGTGGATACTATAATGGTAGTTGTTATTATAAGCGAAATCAATAAGTGGCAAATGGTCGTCCCAGCTACCCTTAAAGTCAATAACACAGGCCCGTAGCATATCTTCTAGTGTCTAAATAGTACGCTCGGCCTGTCCGTCAGACTGAGGATGGTGTGAGGACCCACAGCTGGGCGCTGACCATGCTGTGAATGTCACGACCCAGTTAGGGGCCGCGACGAGTACCCGGAGCTAGTTACCGAGCACCGCTCACTCTACTACTTATCATGCTCATTTAATACTCTTTTATCAATTTACATACCAGTTGTAGGAAAATCATAATTAAGCAAACATAAATACTTTATATACAATTGCCTTTCGGCCATCAAAATAATATACATGCATATGAAAACGTCTTGTGAGACCATCTAACCCACACTGCGTATCTACGAGCCTCTACTAACATACTGTATATACATGGACGGAACAAGACTCCGTCGTGCCCAAAATATACATATATACCAAAAGGATAATCCTAAGCACCTCCGGACAATGGAGTGCTTTCAACCAGCTGACTGCTACTGAGGATCTGGGCCAAGCTCTCCTCTCTGTCTACCTGTGGGCATGAACACAGCGTCCGAAGAAAGGACGTCAGTACGAATGTTGTACTGAGTATGAGAAGCATAAACAATGAAAGAAAACATCAACAATATAGTGATAACATCAACATGAAATATCTGGATCTGTGTGATAATCATAAAGGAAATCATGTGTGCCATCTTACTCGTACTCATCCTCATAACATATATGCATTATATGCAAGCTGCCCGTCCATGTCGGAACGGTGTGATAATCAATAATATTAGCCCGCGTTCAGGCCTCCCGCGTCCGGCGTACCATCTCATGCCGCCCACTAGTGGTGTCTGCCCATGCCCGAAGGTCATGGTCTATCCGTATAGCTGCCCGCCTTGGCGGTGACTGCCCGGCCAACTAGGCACGGTGTGAAATGCTCATGTCATGCTTATCATAAAATTCTCATAATAATAATATACTCATCATAAAATACTTATCTCCTTGTAATACATGCATAAGGCTCAAGATCAACTTTATTCTATCGGGGTGACGTAAGGTCGTGATCCCCCGATTCCATTATGGAACAACTATTGATACTCTGCCTCACCTTGAAGGAACTAGTACATAAGGTGAGTGTAAGCAATAATTAACATCGTCATTATACTAGCATCATCATATCATATTCCTCATCTTATATAGACATTAAGGAGTTAGACTCTTAGCCTTTCGAACTATAAGAACTCATGAAGAGAATAGGAATTTCGTGCTACAAGATTCATGCCATCAGGAAGAAGGGACTAGCCTCACATACCTTGTTCGTTTAGCTAAGATATCGCTCACTCGTTCTCCTTCAATATCGCGTCGTTACCTTCATAAAGAATTCATATCAACATTAGCATACTAACTACAAGAACGCGTCGCTAATTCTAAGAGAAGTCGGACAGCGCTTCTCTTGTTTATACTATTTTTCCCATGTTTTATATTAACTCCCAACATTCATAGCATTACTCACAATATCGAAATCAACAATCGTCGTTTACGTACATTTAGCAAAATCCACCATTTTCCTCCAATTTCCCTCATAATTAGCCTTATGACTCGTCCTTGCATTTTCATGCGTTTAACGCTTGTTTCATGATATAAACATCATTTATAACGTATTTGTATTCACAACACTTCAACATTCATAATTCAATCCCACTATCATTCATTTATGGCACTATTCACTCAATAATGGTCCATTTCTATGTTCTTATACATTTCAAGTGTCTAAGCTTTTCAATACTTCAAACAACATAGAATGATCATGAAACTTACCTTGGATAGTGGTTGAACAACCCTTGAGTTGAAATTCTTCACTTAAACAAAACCCTAGTTTCACCTTCTTGGGAATTACTTGACTTAGATGATCCCTTGATGTGTTCTTGCACTTGATTTCATAGGTTTTGTGTTGTTGATCTTTAGCTTTTTCCTTGATTCTCTTGGATTCTTATGGAGGAAGTATTTGGAGAGTTCTAGAGTGTTCTTGAGTTGTATGAATGAAGAATGAAATAAAATGAGGCCTAAGTTCCTTTTAATAACTCAAAAGCTGATGTTTAATGATTTCTCGTCGGGTGAACAGTGGTCGTAAATTGCATTTTACGGACCGTATTGTGGTTTACGGTCCGTCTTCCATGATCGTGTTTAAGCAATTCAAGAACAGAAGGTTTGGCTGAGTGTCATGGCACTTTACGACTGAGGTTTACGGTCCGTAAACCAGTTTACGGGCCGTCCTCCAAGTCGTTTTTAATCATTTTCACCATTTACAGGAAGTCTTGGCTGAGTGACATGGCAGTTTACGACCTGGTTTACGGTCCGTAAACCAGTTTACGGGCCGTAAACTGGGTCGTCTTTAACCATTTCAACACTTAACAGAATCTTGAGATTTTTGACGTAATGAAAGACGATTGCACTATACGGTCCGTAAATCACTTTACGGGCCGTATAGTGCCATATACGACCACTGGGTGAAAAATTTTCTGCAACTTTATTATTTCCAAAAATGCAAAATTAGCCATTCTCGACTTAGTAAAACACCATACACTCAAGTCCTTCATTGTTCTACTCATCACACAAGTACGGAAAAATTTTCGAGGTGTAACATTCTTCCCCCCTTTTGGAACATTCGTCCTCGAATGTTCAACACTCGGGGATTCTAGAAAATTTTTTCCAGAGTTCCCTTTGTACTTTGGCACTACCAATTTACCACATCGACCCATAATATCATCGCCTCACAGGGCTATATCACAATATCAACACATTTATGTCCACACACGACCAAAAACATAAAATTAAAACATCCATACCTCATATCGTCGACGTCTCATCTTGAATCTCTTCTGGGGATTGGAACAAATGGGGGTACATAGATTTCATCTTTTCCTCCGCTTCCCAAGTCATTTCTTCCCGATCATTGTTCCGCCATAGCACTTTGACTGAAGCAACCATTTTATTCTGAAGCCTTCGCACTTGTCTATCCAAAATAGCAATGGGCACTTCTTCATATATCAACTTCTCTGTCACTTGTACATCATCAATCAGAACAATCCTCGTGGGGTCCCCAATACACTTGCGGAGCATCGAAACATGGAATACTGGGTGTACAGATTCGAGCTCTGAAGGCAAGTCCAACTCATAGGCTACTCTTCCCACCTTGCGGATGATTCGATAAGGTCCAATGTATCTTGGACTCAATTTCCCCTTTTTGCCGAACCTCATTACTCCCTTCATTGGTGAAACTTTCAGGAATACCCAATCATTAGCTTGAAATTCTAACTCCCGTCGGCCGTTGTCCGCATAAGACTTTTGGCGACTTTGAGCTGTTAACAGTCGGTCTCGAATCGCTTTAACCTTTTCAACTGCTTGTTGGACCAAGTCGGGGCCTATCAATTGTACTTCTCCGGTTTCAAACCATCTAATTGGAGATCTGCATTTTCTTCCATATAAGGCTTCATACGGGGCCATTTGGATACTGGAATGATAGATGTTATTATAGGGAAATTCAATAAGAGGCAAATGCTCATCCCAACTACCACCGAAGTCCAACACACATGCTCGTAGCATATCTTCTAAGGTCTGAATAGTGCGCTCGGCTTGCCCGTCGATCTGTGGGTGGAACGCCGTGCTGAGCTTAACTCGAGTACCTAGACCTTCTTGAAAGGACTTCTAGAACTTGGCTGTGAACTGCGCCCCTCTATCCGTGATAATGGCCAAAGGAATACCATGAAGTCGTACAATCTCCTTGAGATACAATTTAGCATAGTCTTCCGCTGAATACGTAGTCCTGACGGGGAGAAAATGAGCTGCTTTTGTGAGCCTGTCCACGATCGCCCATATAGAATCATACTTCCCTCGCGTACAGGGTAATCCTACCACAAAATCCATATTAATTTCTTCCCATTTCCACGTAGGAATTTCCATTGCTTGCAATAAACCTCCTGGCTTTTGATGTTCGGCTTTCACTTGCTGACAATTTGGACATTGGGCTACAAACCCCGCTATGTCTTGCTTCATGCCATCCTACCAATATAGCAACTTAAGGTCGTGGTACATCTTGGTTGCACCTGGATGAATAGAATACCGGGAATGATGTGCTTCCTCTAAAATCCGTTGGCGTAAGTTTGCCACATCCGGTACACATAACCTGCCCCGATATCTAAGGACCCCTTCTATGGAAACTTCGAATGGAGACTTTTCTTTTTCGTGAGATAGATCTCGATAATGGCTTAGCTGGGAATCCTCATATTGCCGTTCCTTCACTTCTAGATTCAATGATGAAACTGTGGGGTCATTGATGCTAATACTTGCATCTCCTGCATCAGTCGCACGTACGCCGAGACTTGCTAGTTGATGGAGCTCACGAACCATTTCCTGCTTTTCCGAAGGAACTCCACATAAACTACCCATCGATCGGCGGCTAAGTGCATCTGCCACTACATTCGCCTTCCCTGGATGATATAGAATATTCACATCGCAATCCTTTAGTAATTCTAACCATCGCCTTTGCCGCAGGTTCAACTCCTTCTATTTGAAAATATATTGGAGGCTTTTGTAATCCGTATAGATGTCAACACGTACACCATACAAGTAGTGCCTCCATATTTTTAAGGCATGGATAACCGCGGCCAATTCGAGATCAGGAGTCGGATAATTCTGTTCATGCCTTCGTAACTGTCTCGAGGCATATGCAATGACTCTCCCATGCTGCATCAATACACATCCTATTCCCACACCGGAGGCATCACAATATACGACATAGCCTTCGGACCCTTCCGGAAGTGTTAGCACTGGCGCTGAGGTCAACCTGTTTTTCAACTCTTGGAAACTACGCTCACAGGCATGATTCCACTGGAATTTAGCTAACTTCTGAGTTAACTTCGTCAATGGGGCTGAAATAGATTAGATGTTACACTCCATAATAATCCGTGCTACTGTGTTAAAACAAGAAAGAATGAGTTAAGAAGGTTCAAGGAAAGTTAATCGAGTTAGTAAGAATATCGTTATATATATGGTTGTCTTAAGTATCTCGAGGTGACATGGTAACCTAAAGGATTTGAAATCGCGTTATGAGTATGTATATGAGGTAATGCGAGTGACCTTTTTAAAGTATTTGAGATTATTAGTAATGATATAGAAGATGGACAAAATATATGAACATACTTTTGCGATTGGAGTTTCGTCGAAGCTGTGTGAGTTCTCTAATTATGTTTAAGGTTATTGTGATTCTCTGGACCTTTTGAGATGTGTATATGGATATTTATTGATGTATACAAGTGTGTATATGTATGCATAAGAGGTTACATGAGGTTGGAAGAGGATTAGAAGTTAAACGAAATGAATCGGAACAACTTCAATAAAATCTCGGACCCGATTTTATTCTATATTGTAGGAGGCATATCTCCTAGTATATGAGGAGTTTTAAGGTGTTTCAAAAGCCTAAAACGAAGTTCATCGAGTCTAGTTTTCAATGCAATAAACCGCTTGTCAAAACGATATCGGGATAATGAGATATGGACGATGCAAGTTGGATGAGCGGGGATTAAGACTTAAATGTTCACAATTTTTCAATTGTGGCCGTGTGGGCCCCACAAACACAAGGCAAAAATCAGATTTTTGCCCATGCTCAGTTAGGGGAACGTGAAAGACCCCTTGGGCAGAAAAATATCCAACTTGGTTGACCAAAAGTTGCATGCCAACTCATATTTCCCAATGCCACAAATTGAACAAGAGAGAGAAGCTCTGATCTTCTCCAACTAGAGAAAGAGAGCCACGGCTATGGCAGCTCCTCCACCACCAAAAAAAATCAGTTTTCTTCCTCAAATCAACTCCTCATCTAGTGTACAAGAACTTGTAGTAGTTGTTGGAAAGAAACAAGGGGGTGTAGCCCCTCAATAGGGTTGAAGATTCGGCCAAAGTGAAGAACAAGTTGTAAGGTAAGAATGTTTATTGTTCTTGTGTTGCATGATGATTTGAATGTATAGTTCATGAAGGTTGTTGTTGGATTGTTGTTGTAGTTGAAGTAGAGAGTGAGCCGTGAGTGTTGGGGAAGCCATGGTTGGTTTCATTTTGTATGTATTGTTGGTGAATTGAATGGGTGTCAACATATGTAAATGAACAAAGATTGTAGAAGTTGGTTTATGATGTTGTATGTTGGTATTGGACTGTTTTGTGAGGGAGTTAGTGAACTGTTTTTACTTGATATTTTGATTGTTATTATCATGAATTTCATGATGGAAATGAAGGTGTTTAATGGTTGGAGTTGAAACTAAAATCGTTTGTGAGTTGTTGTAAGGATTATAGAAATGACGATGTAGTTTAGTTGTGTACGAATTGATGTTGTATTTGTCGTGTGGATAGCTGGTCATAACCTACTGAAAATATATGAAAATAAGGCATGAAATAATGTGTAAGAATCATAGGTGGTTTGCTTAGTATGTTCGTAAATGTTTGCAAGAATTCCGAACATTGTTTAGGGACTGTTTTGGACATGTTATTGGACTGTTTTGGACATGTTGTGGTAATGGACAGTTTTCTAAAAAGTTTAAATGAGCCATGTGTTGTAGGCTTTAATGGAATCATGTTTAATCTCCTTGTACATGTATTGGAAATGGATTGAATGTGTTGTGGTTTGGATGAATGGATGAAAATCATGAAGTTGTTATAGTTGTGTTGAAGCCGTGTAAAGGGGCTGTTTTAGGGGAAATTATGGACTGTTTTGTGCCAAGTTTTGATTGTTGTTGTTATGAACATTGTGGTATATTGTATGTATGTTGAATATGTGAATTTAGGTGTTAAAGAAACAAATCAAATTGAAGTACGCAAGCAGTCCAAAACAGTGGACTGTTTTAAGGTTAGAAGCAAATTAGTGAATGTTGAATATTGATTGTTGCTATGAACGTGTAGTGAAAGTGAAGCTTAATGATTCAAGTTGAAATTGAAATGGTTTGTGGGCTGTTATAAGAATAAATATGATGCTGAAACAGTTCCGATAATCGCATAAGTAATGTTGTAAACGTGTTGTTGTCGTTGTAATTGAAGTTGGAAAATTGCGAAATAGAAATTGTAGTGTTGTGTGTGCTGTTTGGCCGTGAGTTTGGGACAGTTTTGAATGATGTATGGACTGTACAAAGTCCCTTAAATCATGTTTATACAAGTTTGGATTGATACATGAAATAATGACTAGCAATATTACCTTGTAGCACTAGTTGGTTTGAATGCGAACGAAACGTCGTCTAAATGTTAGAAAGGGATTGTGAGTGTCAAAATACGTATCGAATTCCCTCGTAAACTAATCATAGCTTGTGATATCTTGATATTGGATAAGTACCATTGGGCAGCAAGTACAAGTTATTATACGACTAAACGCTAAAGGTATGTAAAGCTTATTCCTTCTTTTCTTGGCATGTCCTAGACGTAAGTATGAAATGATATGAACCTTGGGGTAAATTCTATTCTCTAGTTCCATGCATGACTTATGATTCTATATTTCCTTAATGCTATTGTCACGAGCCTACTACATGATTGATTAATGAATGATGTATAGAAGTTCCTACTCTTAAAAGAATGGCATGAATAGAAGTATACTTGATTTTCAAAAGCTACATCATGAAAATTGATACATGTACATGAAAGCTGAAACGTTCCTTGCTATGGCTTATAATGAGAGTTGAAAAGAATTGAATATGATTATTATCCCAATACATTAGAGTTGGTTAGTTGCTTATCTATTGAGTCTCAAAAGATGCATTGCATATATGTGGTTGCTTATTATTCTGCTCGTGCTTATCGCTATATCCTTCACTGAGTCCCGGGCCAGGACACGTTCTCGTGCGCACATCTACTATATTATTACCGAGTCCCTCATTAAAGGGCCGGGACACGTATATGTTTATGTTTATGATGCTATGACTATATTCACCGAGTCCCTCACTAGAGGGCCGGGACACGTTATATATATATATGATATGATGATGTGATGATATGATGATATGGAGATGGTGGCCAGGAGGGCATATATATTCCTTATTACCGAGTCCCTTACGAAAGGGCCGGGACACGTCTATGTGCATGTTTATGATACTATGATTTTAATTACCGAGCCCCTCATTAGAGGGCCGGGACACGTATATATGTTATATACAGAATGATTATGTAGCTTTGATTACAAAACACTATATTGACATTGATATGAGAATGATACAGATGAAATATGTTCAAAGGCAAGTCTTTATGAAATTCTGTTAGTTGCATTGAGTCCTATACATCTTATCTCAGTATGAGTCTATCACTATGTTTCATGCTTTACATGCTCAGTACATATTCCGTACTGACCCCCTTTCTTCGGGGGGCTACGTTCATGCCTGCAGGTACAGACGTTCATTTCGGAGATCCGCCAGCTTAAGACACTTATTCAGCTATTTTGACTGCTCCTTTGTTCCGGAGCCTAGCTTGTGGTATAACTCCCTTATGTTGAATTCATATGAGTTTATTTGGGTACGGCGGGGCCCTGTCCCGCCATATGATACGGTCATTACTCTTAGAGGTCTGTGGACATTTGTGTGGGTCTGTTTATGGTTGTTGACGCGTTTTATGATTATGACATATGTTTGGGGCGTACCCATTCGTAATGGCAGCCTTGTCGGCTTGCATATATATGTATGTTTGGTATGTTGCATATCGTGGCAGCCTTGTCGGCTTGCGTAGAAAAATATATGTTGTTGTTTAAAAATCGTAACTCCTTAGGAGACAGGTGCCTACGACATACAAAAAAACAAATTGACAGCTTTAAAACAACACCATACCTTTTTATACAAATAAGTTCATGACATACTAGTTATAAATGATTACAGTTAATCGGCAATATGAGTGTCCAATTCGGGCACTAGTCACGGCCTACGGGGTTGGGTCGTGACAGAAGTGGTATCAGAGCGGTCCTTCCTCGGAGAGTCTACAGACCGTGTCTAGTAGAGTCTTGTTTATCAATGTGTTGTGCACCACATTTATAAACAGGAAGCTACAGGACATTTAGGATATTACCTTTCTTTCATATCTAAGATCGTGCGATAGAGCCCAGTCATAGGAAATGAAATTCTTTATACTAACATTTGATTTCAGCTAAAGAACGGCATTGTCACACCCTAATTCCGCTAGGGTGTGATGGGCACCCGACCCTTACCTAGGGCCGAGCGAACCCTCAGACTCTTGCTGCACATAAAATTATGTCAAACTTTTCAAATCAAATGAGATGAAATACATCGTAATTTTTTTTTCCAGAAATATTCTTTCACGTAGCTTCCAAGCATAACGAATCAATAATCATACAAAATTCAGTACATAACACAGACCGACATTTTGGCTGACGGAGCCGCTTACAGACTGACAACCAATACCCACGACGCTGTCTGCAAAGTCTCTAACGTAATCCCAAAAGCATAACATACCAACTCTGACTCGGCAGCACTCCGGGAACAAATGGAGCTTGCCATCTGCACTGGAACATCTTCTATACTGTCTTCAACTCACCTGGGAGTACCTGCGTGGCATGAAACGCAGCCCCCCCGAAAAGAAGGGGTCAGTACGAAATATGTACTGAGTATGTAAAGCATACAACACAGAAAGCAAAGTCGAGTTCTTCTTGCTCGTTCTCTTTAAATTCACTGTCTTCTAGTAACTAGCTCGTTCTGACCATCTCACTTAAACCATTTCGCAATTTCCCTTAATCCTACTTATAACACTTCAAGCATATTATGTCGTGTCGTTTCTCTATTTTTGACTCAACTCTTCTATCGCCCCTTTACTCAGGTTCACCTGGGTCCCCAATCCCTCCTGAAATGATCTCCAGAAATTTGCTGATCATATATGCTTTCCCAAAATAAAATTTCCCAAGTAAGGATGATGCTTCTTACGAATGACATGGAGGGTATCTCTTAGAATTTAACCCAACATAATAGATTTTCCCTATCGGTATCGACTTTCAAAACATGCTAAGAACTTATATCTCATTTTCCTATTCATATTTCTGGAAAAATTTGGGCAGAGGTTCCTCTGTATTTCTTACTATCCCAAAACCTGCACGCAGGAAATACCGACCATGCCTCACAGGGCCAACACACATACGTATATACACATCATATCACATCGTATCATAGCCACACAGGGCTAACAATTTCAAATAAAAGTATAAAGGTGTCGGGACTTACCTCACATATGGCACCTCGAGACGTACCTGATCCTTTAACTATCTGTTCTGTTGTACTTTTCTATCCACCTTCTCTTTCATCCTCAAATCTCACATTTCAATCAAATTCCAATATTCTTACCTTACCCGACACGCCTCTTTCGTACCATAACTTACTTGCGTATTGTGTAGCTTCCAATATCATCGGTCACTTTCTTTTGTCGATATCATTCTTCAGCTGAAATCAAAGGTTAGTAAGAGGAATTTCATTTCTTATGGCTGGCTCTATCGCACGATCTAAGATCCAAAGAAAGGTAACACCCTAAATGCCCTGTAGCCTCCTATTTATCGATGTGGTGCACAACACACCGATAAACAAGACTCTACTAGACACGGCTTTGCAGACAACCCCTAGGACAGACCTGCTCTGATACCACTTTGTCACACCCTAATTCCGCTAGGGTGTGATGGGCACCCGACCCTTACCTAGGGCCGAGCGAACCCTCAAACTCTTGCTGCACATAAAATCATGTCAAACTTTTCAAATCAAATGAGATGCAATACATCGTAATTTTTTTTTCCAGAAATATTCTTTCACGTAGCTTCCAAGCATAACGAATCAATAATCATACAAAATTCAGTACATAACACAGACCGACATTTTGGCTGACGGAGCCGCTTACAGACTGACAACCAATACCCATGACGCTGTCTGCAAAGTCTCTAACGTAATCCAGAAAGCATAACATACCAACTCGGACTCGGCAGCACTCCGGGAACAAATGGAGCTTGCCATCTGCACTGGAACATCTTCTATATTGTCTTCAACTCACCTGGGAGTACCTGCGCGGCATGAAACGCAGCCCCCCCGAAAAGAGGGGGTCAGTACGAAATATGTACTGAGTATGTAAAGCATACAACACAGAAAGAAAAGTCACAACTGAAATACGATATATAGAAAGCGAGCACAATAGCCAGCATACTAAGGAGTCGTATCCGGCGTACAACAGGCAAAAGAAGTTCCGGAGAAATCAACACGGCAATCGGGATGACAAAATGTTTGCTTTCTTTCGGAAAACATCTTTGTTTCACACACATAGAAGAATCAACGCACAATTTCCGCGGCCATAAGTCCAGCGTTCACAATCACACATACCGCGGTCAAGTATCCAACGGTTTTCTATCACAAGTTCGACATACCGCGGTCAAGGGTCCAGCGGTCTATGTCGGCATAATCACAAGTGCGGCAGACGCGGTCAAGGGTCCAGCAGTCAATGCCACACGTCCGGCATGACGCGGTCAAGGGTGCAGCAGTCAATGTCGGGCACGCCGCGGTCGAGGGTCCAGCGGCCAATATCACATATGCGCATATTCACATAACCGGCCCGGGACTCGGTAACACAGAAGATAACCAGACAAAATGCCAAATTATCACTTTCCAAACATAATCACACATGCCAGGATCATGCATCACAGAGGACTCAGGTATACGAAAATCGTATATCGGAAAATAAAGAAAATAAGTAGTTTGTCCAGAATCTCAGGGTAAGATTTTTAAAAACGCTTTAGATGTCAAAAACATTTTATAATGCTCATGAAGGTGGTCATAACACCTATCATATAGTGAACAGCATCATAACCAGGAATTACCTGCGAACTCCGGACAAGAGTACATTGGCTAAAGCCGTACATCACATGTCAGGGTTTCGGTCCCCACAATTGGGTCAATAATCATTAAAATTCATCTCGGGATAGATAAAATATCTCCCGTTTAGTAGTCGGAACAATAACCATGAGTTCCCTTGACTTACCGTACGGGAATAAGACAAACAGAACAATAAGAGAGGCATCGGGGATAGCGGGCCCACCTCGGGCCAAGTCGAGGCGGCAGACGAGAATCACGCCCATTAGACTCTACGGAGTCATCCAGGAAAGTTTTAGAACGATCGGGTTACATTTGTAAAATTTTGGAAGTCCAACCACTTTTCTAGTAAAATGCACCTTTTATAATTCAATTCTATTGAATGAATAGTAACGAAAACTAATCTCGGGTTACGATGAGCAGGATGGTCCCCGAGGCCGAAATCTCAACCTAGTAGACCTAGGGCATGCACTGGAACATCTTCTATACTGTCTTCAACTCACCTGGGAGTACCTGCGCGGCATGAAACGCAGCCCCCCCGAAAAGAGGGGGTCAGTACGAAATATGTACTGAGTATGTAAAGCATACAACACAGAAAGAAAAGTCACAACTGAAATACGATATATAGAAAGCGAGCACAATAGCCAGCATACTAAGGAGTCGTATCCCGCGTACAACAGGCAAAAGAAGTTCCGGAGAAATCAACACGGCAATCGGGATGACAAAATGTTTGCTTTCTTTCGGAAAACATCTTTGTTTCACACACATAGAAGAATCAACGCACAATTTCCGCGGCCATAAGTCCAGCGTTCACAATCACACATACCGCGGTCAAGTATCCGGCGGTTTTCTATCACAAGTTCGACATACCGCGGTCAAGGGTCCAGCGGTCTATGTCGGCATAATCACAAGTGCGGCAGACGCGGTCAAGGGTCCAGCAGTCAATGCCACACGTCCGGCATGACGCGGTCAAGGGTGCAGCAGTCAATGTCGGGCACGCCGCGGTCGAGGGTCCAGCGGCCAATATCACATATGCGCATATTCACATAACCGGCCCGGGACTCGGTAACACAGAAGATAACCAGACAAAATGCCAAATTATCACTTTCCAAACATAATCACACATGCCAGGATCATGCATCACACAGGACTCAGGTATACCAAAATCGTATATCGGAAAATAAAGAAAATAAGTAGTTTGTCCAGAATCTCAGGGTAAGATTTTTAAAAACGCTATAGATGTCAAAAACATTTTATAATGCTCATGAAGGTGGTCATAACACCTATCATATAGTGAACAGCATAATAACCAGGAGTTACCTGCGAACTCCGGACAAGAGTACATTGGCTAAAGCCGTACATCACATGTCAGGGTTTCGGTCCCCACAATTGGGTCAATAATCATTAAAATTCATCTCGGGATAGATAAAATATCTCTCGTTTAGTAGTCGGAACAATAACCATGAGTTCCCTTGACTTACCGTACGGGAATAAGACAAACAGAACAATAAGAGAGGCATCGGGGATAGCGGGCCCACCTCGGGCCAAGTCGAGGCGGCGGACGAGAATCACGCCCATTAGACTCTACGGAGTCATCCAGGAAAGTTTTAGAACGATCGGGTTACATTTGTAAAATTTTGGAAGTCCAACCACTTTTCTAGTAAAATGCACCTTTTATAATTCAATTCTATTGAATGAATAGTAACGAAAACTAATCTCGGGTTACGATGAGCAGGATGGTCCCCGAGGCCGAAATCTCAACCTAGTAGACCTAGGGAATGCCAAAGAAGGAAAGGATAAGCTTTACATACCTTTCGCGCTACTCACGCTTGTCCAAACTCAATCTCCGTTTCGCCCAAAACTTACAAATGGTCATTTTTACCAATTGTTAACTATAAGGCTTTTGGTATTGAATCTTTAACTCATCACTTGTCTACAAACATTTGGGCAGCATTTCCCCTATAAACTCGTCTATCCGAATTTCCAATTGCTCTTCTGTTGACACAGAAATAACAACAATAACATATGGACACAACCATATCTTCAATTCTTTTATTTCAACAAGAACAACAACATATCAAAACAGCCCCCAACTGTAACATAACGATGCCCGAAATTCTAACGAACACTTGCAATACACCAAGCAGCCCATATGCACTTCTTATACCTTATTTCATGCAATATTTTCAGAAAATTTCGGGGAAATACAACAGCAGCCACTCGACACCACATCATCTACTCATGTGCAATAAAACCACATTATTATCTCTATAATCCTTACAACAACCCACAACAATTTAACTCCAACTCTAACCATTAAATTCCTTCACTCTCCTCACATATCCATGATTACAAAAACCAAAATATTAATTCAAATCAGTCCATCAATTTCAATTAAAACAACCCCTCACCCATAAATTTCAACAAAACAACAAACGAGTTTATAATGTTGTTTTCTCCGTTCTAATTCGTTAAAACTCTAAATAAACACTTTAATAACATAAAAGGAATTTTATAAATACCTTATCAGAAGCTCCACCACGAAAATTTCATCCCCCAAGACCAAGATTTATCTCAAATGGAAGGCAACGCAACGTACACCGTTTTTCTCTTCATGAGCTTCGGGATTCGGAGCTCGGAGTTTGATCAAAATGGCTTCCTTAGCCTAGGATCTCTCTCTCTCTCTCTCTCTCTAATGTTTTTGGAGGATATTAGCTGAAAATGATCAGCCCTCAAGTGAATTTGCCATATATATTAACGTTAATGGGCCGAAACATTAGTGTTTGGGTCGGGTCCATGCCTCACAGGGCCAACACACATACGTATATACACATCATATCACATCGTATCATAGCCACACAGGGCTAACAATTTCAAATAAAAGTATAAAGGTGTCGGGACTTACCTCACATATGGCACCTCGAGACGTACCTGATCCTTTAACTATCTGTTCTGTTGTACTTTTCTATCCACCTTCTCTTTCATCCTCAAATCTCACATTTCAATCAAATTCCAATATTCTTACCTTACCCGACACGCCTCTTTCGTACCATAACTTACTTGCGTATTGTGTAGCTTCCAATATCATCGGTCACTTTCTTTTGTCGATATCATTCTTCAGCTGAAATCAAAGGTTAGTAAGAGGAATTTCATTTCTTATGGCTGGCTCTATCGCACAATCTAAGATCCAAAGAAAGGTAACACCCTAAATGCCCTGTAGCCTCCTATTTATCGATGTGGTGCACAACACACCGATAAACAAGACTCTACTAGACACGGCTTTGCAGACAACCCCTAGGACAGACCTGCTCTGATACCACTTTGTCACACCCTAATTCCGCTAGGGTATGATGGGCACCCGACCCTTACCTAGGGCCGAGCGAACCCTCAGACTCTTGCTGCACATAAAATCATGTCAAACTTTTCAAATCAAATGAGATGAAATACATCGTAATTTTTTTATCCAAAAATATTCTTTCACGTAGCTTCCAAGCATAACGAATCAATAATCATGCAAAATTCAGTACATAACACAGACCGACATTTTGGCTGACGGAGCCGCTTACAGACTGACAACCAATACCTACGACGCTGTCTGCAAAGTCTCTAACGTAATCCAGAAAGCATAACATACCAACTCTGACTCGGCAGCACTCCGGGAACAAATGGAGCTTGCCATCTGCACTGGAACATCTTCTATACTGTCTTCAACTCACCTGGGAGTACCTGCGCGGCATGAAACGCAGCCCCCCCGAAAAGAGGGGGTCAGTACGAAATATGTACTGAGTATGTAAAGCATACAACACAGAAAGAAAAGTCACAACTGAAATACGATATATAGAAAGCGAGCACAATAGCCAGCATACTAAGGAGTCGTATCCGGCGTACAACAGGCAAAAGAAGTAACGGAGAAATCAACACGGCAATCGGGATGACAAAATGTTTGCTTTCTTTCGGAAAACATCTTTGTTTCACACACATAGAAGAATCAACGCACAATTTCCGCGGCCATAAGTCCAGCGTTCACAATCACACATACCGCGGTCAAGTATCCAACGGTTTTCTATCACAAGTTCGACATACCGCGGTCAAGGGTCCAGCGGTCTATGTCGGCATAATCACAAGTGCGGCAGACGCGGTCAAGGGTCCAGCAGTCAATGCCACACGTACGACATGACGCGGTCAAGGGTGCAGCAGTCAATGTCGGGCACGCCGCGGTCGAGGGTCCAGCGGCCAATATCACATATGCGCATATTCACATAACCGGCCCGGGACTCGGTAACACAGAAGATAACCAGACAAAATGCCAAATTATCACTTTCCAAACATAATCACACATGCCAGGATCATGCATCACACAGGACTCAGGTATACCAAAATCGTATATCGGAAAATAAAGAAAATAAGTAGTTTGTCCAGAATCTCAGGGTAAGATTTTTAAAAACGCTTTAGATGTCAAAAACATTTTATAATGCTCATGAAGGTGGTCATAACACCTATCATATAGTGAACAGCATAATAACCAGGAGTTACCTGCGAACTCCGGACAAGAGTACATTGGCTAAAGCCGTACATCACATGTCAGGGTTTCGGTCCCCACAATTGGGTCAATAATCATTAAAATTCATCTCGGGATAGATAAAATATCTCCCGTTTAGTAGTCGGAACAATAACCATGAGTTCCCTTGACTTACCGTATGGGAATAAGACAAACAGAACAATAAGAGAGGCATCGGGGATAGCGGGCCCACCTCGGGCCAAGTCGAGGCGGCAGACGAGAATCACGCCCATTAGACTCTACGGAGTCATCCAGGAAAGTTTTAGAACGATCGGGTTACATTTGTAAAATTTTGGAAGTCCAACCACTTTTCTAGTAAAATGCACCTTTTATAATTCAATTCTATTGAATGAATAGTAACGAAAACTAATCTCGGGTTACGATGAGCAGGATGGTCCCCGAGGCCGAAATCTCAACCTAGTAGACCTAGGGCATGCATGGGAACATCTTCTATACTGTCTTCAACTCACCTGGGAGTACCTGCACGGCATGAAACGCAGCCCCCCCGAAAAGAGGGGGTCAGTACGAAATATGTACTGAGTATGTAAAGCATACAACACAGAAAGAAAAGTCACAACTGAAATACGATATATAGAAAGCGAGCACAATAGCCAGCATACTAAGGAGTCGTATCCGGCGTACAACAGGCAAAAGAAGTTCCGGAGAAATCAACACGGCAATCGGGATGACAAAATGTTTGCTTTCTTTCGGAAAACATCTTTGTTTCACACACATAGAAGAATCAACGCACAATTTCCGCGGCCATAAGTCCAGCGTTCACAATCACACATACCGCGGTCAAGTATCCAGCGGTTTTCTATCACAAGTTCGACATACCGCGGTCAAGGGTCCAGCGGTCTATGTCGGCATAATCACAAGTGCGGCAGACGCGGTCAAGGGTCCAGCAGTCAATGCCACACGTCCGGCATGACGCGGTCAAGGGTGCAGCAGTCAATGTCGGGCACGCCGCGGTCGAGGGTCCAGCGGCCAATATCACATATGCGCATATTCACATAACCGGCCCGGGACTCGGTAACACAGAAGATAACCAGACAAAATGCCAAATTATCACTTTCCAAACATAATCACACATGCCAGGATCATGCATCACACAGGACTCAGGTATACCAAAATCGTATATCGGAAAATAAAGAAAATAAGTAGTTTGTCCAGAATCTCAGGGTAAGATTTTTAAAAACGCTATAGATGTCAAAAACATTTTATAATGCTCATGAATGTGGTCATAACACCTATCATATAGTGAACAGCATAATAACCAGGAGTTACCTGCGAACTCCGGACAAGAGTACATTGGCTAAAGCCGTACATCACATGTCAGGGTTTCGGTCCCCACAATTGGGTCAATAATCATTAAAATTCATCTCGGGATAGATAAAATATCTCTCGTTTAGTAGTCGGAACAATAACCATGAGTTCCCTTGACTTACCGTACGGGAATAAGACAAACAGAACAATAAGAGAGGCATCGGGGATAGCGGGCCCACCTCGGGCCAAGTCGAGGCGGCGGACGAGAATCACGCCCATTAGACTCTACGGAGTCATCCAGGAAAGTTTTAGAACGATCGGGTTACATTTGTAAAATTTTGGAAGTCCAACCACTTTTCTAGTAAAATGCACCTTTTATAATTCAATTCTATTGAATGAATAGTAACGAAAACTAATCTCGGGTTACGATGAGCAGGATGGTCCCCGAGGCTGAAATCTCAACCTAGTAGACCTAGGGCATGCCAAAGAAGGAAAGGATAAGCTTTACATACCTTTCGCGCTACTCACGCTTGTCCAAACTCAATCTCCGTTTCGCCCAAAACTTACAAATGGTCATTTTTACCAATTGTTAACTATAAGGCTTTTGGTATTGAATCTTTAACTCATGACTTGTCTACAAACATTTGGGCAGCATTTCCCCTATAAACTCGTCTATCCGAATTTCCAATTGCTCTTCTGTTGACACAGAAATAACAACAATAACATATGGACACAACCATATCTTCAATTCTTTTATTTCAACAAGAACAACAACATATCAAAACAGCCCCCAACTGTAACATAACGATGCCCGAAATTCTAACGAACACTTGCAATACACCAAGCAGCCCATATGCACTTCTTATACCTTATTTCATGCAATATTTTCAGAAAATTTCGGGGAAATACAACAGCAGCCACTCGACACCACATCATCTACTCATGTGCAATAAAACCACATTATTATCTCTATAATCCTTACAACAACCCACAACAATTTAACTCCAACTCTAACCATTAAATTCCTTCACTCTCCTCACATATCCATGATTACAACAACCAAAATATTAATTCAAATCAGTCCATCAATTTCAATTAAAACAACCCCTCACCCATAAATTTCAACAAAACAACAAACGAGTTTATAATGTTGTTTTCTCCGTTCTAATTCGTTAAAACTCTAAATAAACACTTTAATAACATAAAAGGAATTTTATAAATACCTTATCAGAAGCTCCACCACGAAAATTTCATCCCCCAAGACCAAGATTTATCTCAAATGGAAGGCAACGCAACGTACACCGTTTTTCTCTTCATGAGCTTCGGGATTCGGAGCTCGGAGTTTGATCAAAATGGCTTCCTTAGCCTAGGATCTCTCTCTCTCTCTCTCTCTCTAATGTTTTTGGAGGATATTAGCTGAAAATGATCAGCCCTCAAGTGAATTTGCCATATATATTAACGTTAATGGGCCTCATGGGCCGAAACATTAGTGTTTGGGTTGGGTCCATGCCTCACAGGGCCAACACACATACGTATATACACATCATATCACATCGTATCATAGCCACACAGGGCTAACAATTTCAAATAAAAGTATAAAGGTGTCGGGACTTACCTCACATATGGCACCTCGAGACGTACCTGATCCTTTAACTATCTGTTCTGTTGTACTTTTCTATCCACCTTCTCTTTCATCCTCAAATCTCACATTTCAATCAAATTCCAATATTCTTACCTTACCCGACACGCCTCTTTCGTACCATAACTTACTTGCGTATTGTGTAGCTTCCAATATCATCGGTCACTTTCTTTTGTCGATATCATTCTTCAGCTGAAATCAAAGGTTAGTAAGAGGAATTTCATTTCTTATGGCTGGCTCTATCGCACGATCTAAGATCCAAAGAAAGGTAACACCCTAAATGCCCTGTAGCCTCCTATTTATCGATGTGGTGCACAACACACCGATAAACAAGACTCTACTAGACACGGCTTTGCAGACAACCCCTAGGACAGACCTGCTCTGATACCACTTTGTCACACCCTAATTCCGCTAGGGTGTGATGGGCACCCGACCCTTACCTAGGGCCGAGCGAACCCTCAGACTCTTGCTGCACATAAAATCATGTCAAACTTTTCAAATCAAATGAGATGAAATACATCGTAATTTTTTTATCCAAAAATATTCTTTCACGTAGCTTCCAAGCATAACGAATCAATAATCATGCAAAATTCAGTACATAACACAGACCGACATTTTGGCTGACGGAGCCGCTTACAGACTGACAACCAATACCTACGACGCTGTCTACAATGTCTCTAACGTAATCCAGAAAGCATAACATACCAACTCTGACTCGGCAGCACTCCGGGAACAAATGGAGCTTGCCATCTGCACTGGAACATCTTCTATACTGTCTTCAACTCACCTGGGAGTACCTGCGCGGCATGAAACGCAGCCCCCCCGAAAAGAGGGGGTCAGTACGAAATATGTACTGAGTATGTAAAGCATACAACACAGAAAGAAAAGTCACAACTGAAATACGATATATAGAAAGCGAGCACAATAGCCAGCATACTAAGGAGTCGTATCCGGCGTACAACAGGCAAAAGAAGTAACGGAGAAATCAACACGGCAATCGGGATGACAAAATGTTTGCTTTCTTTCGGAAAACATCTTTGTTTCACACACATAGAAGAATCAACGCACAATTTCCGCGGCCATAAGTCCAGCGTTCACAATCACACATACCGCGGTCAAGTATCCAGCGGTTTTCTATCACAAGTTCGACATACCGCGGTCAAGGGTCCAGCGGTCTATGTCGGCATAATCACAAGTGCGGCAGACGCGGTCAAGGGTCCAGCAGTCAATGCCACACGTACGGCATGACGCGGTCAAGGGTGCAGCAGTCAATGTCGGGCACGCCGCGGTCGAGGGTCCAGCGGCCAATATCACATATGCGCATATTCACATAACCGGCCCGGGACTCGGTAACACAGAAGATAACCAGACAAAATGCCAAATTATCACTTTCCAAACATAATCACACATGCCAGGATCATGCATCACACAGGACTCAGGTATACCAAAATCGTATATCGGAAAATAAAGAAAATAAGTAGTTTGTCCAGAATCTCAGGGTAAGATTTTTAAAAACGCTTTAGATGTCAAAAACATTTTATAATGCTCATGAAGGTGGTCATAACACCTATCATATAGTGAACAGCATAATAACCAGGAGTTACCTGCGAACTCCGGACAAGAGTACATTGGCTAAAGCCGTACATCACATGTCAGGGTTTCGGTCCCCACAATTGGGTCAATAATCATTAAAATTCATCTCGGGATAGATAAAATATCTCCCGTTTAGTAGTCGGAACAATAACCATGAGTTCCCTTGACTTACCGTACGGGAATAAGACAAACAGAACAATAAGAGAGGCATCGGGGATAGCGGGCCCACCTCGGGCCAAGTCGAGGCGGCGGACGAGAATCACGCCCATTAGACTCTACGGAGTCATCCAGGAAAGTTTTAGAATGATCGGGTTACATTTGTAAAATTTTGGAAGTCCAACCACTTTTCTAGTAAAATGCACCTTTTATAATTCAATTCTATTGAATGAATAGTAACGAAAACTAATCTCGTGTTACGATGAGCAGGATGGTCCCCGAGGCCGAAATCTCAACCTAGTAGACCTAGGGCATGCCAAAGAAGGAAAGGATAAGCTTTACATACCTTTCGCGCTACTCACGCTTGTCCAAACTCAATCTCCGTTTCGCCCAAAACCTACAAATGGTCATTTTTACCAATTGTTAACTATAAGGCTTTTGGTATTGAATCTTTAACTCATGACTTGTCTACAAACATTTGGGCAGCATTTCCCCTATAAACTCGTCTATCCGAATTTCCAATTGCTCTTCTGTTGACACAGAAATAACAACAATAACATATGGACACAACCATATCTTCAATTCTTTTATTTCAACAAGAACAACAACATATCAAAACAGCCCCCAACTGTAACATAACGATGCCCGAAATTCTAACGAACACTTGCAATACACCAAGCAGCCCATATGCACTTCTTATACCTTATTTCATGCAATATTTTCAGAAAATTTCAGGGAAATACAACAGCAGCCACTCGACACCACATCATCTACTCATGTGCAATAAAACCACATTATTATCTCTATAATCCTTACAACAACCCACAACAATTTAACTCCAACTCTAACCATTAAATTCCTTCACTCTCCTCACATATCCATGATTACAACAACCAAAATATTAATTCAAATCAGTCCATCAATTTCAATTAAAACAACCCCTCACCCATAAATTTCAACAAAACAACAAACGAGTTTATAATGTTGTTTTCTCCGTTCTAATTCGTTAAAACTCTAAATAAACACTTTAATAACATAAAAGGAATTTTATAAATACCTTATCAGAAGCTCCACCACGAAAATTTCATCCCCCAAGACCAAGATTTATCTCAAATGGAAGGCAACGCAACGTACAACGTTTTTCTCTTCATGAGCTTCGGGATTCGGAGCTCGGAGTTTGATCAAAATGGCTTCCTTAGCCTAGGATCTCTCTCTCTCTCTCTCTCTCTCTCTAATGTTTTTGGAGGATATTAGCTGAAAATGATCAGCCCTCAAGTGAATTTGCCATATATATTAACGTTAATGGGTCTCATGGGCCGAAACATTAGTGTTTGGGTCGGGTCCATGCCTCACAGGGCCAACACACATACGTATATACACATCATATCACATCGTATCATAGCCACACAGGGCTAATAATTTCAAATAAAAGTATAAAGGTGTCGGGACTTACCTCACATATGGCACCTCGAGACGTACCTGATCCTTTAACTATCTGTTCTGTTGTACGTTTCTATCCACCTTCTCTTTCATCCTCAAATCTCACATTTCAATCAAATTCCAATATTCTTACCTTACCCGACACGCCTCTTTCGTACCATAACTTACTTGCGTATTGTGTAGCTTCCAATATCATCGGTCACTTTCTTTTGTCGATATCATTCTTCAGCTGAAATCAAAGGTTAGTAAGAGGAATTTCATTTCTTATGGCTGGCTCTATCGCACGATCTAAGATCCAAAGAAAGGTAACACCCTAAATGCCCTATAGCCTCCTATTTATCGATGTGGTGCACAACACACCGATAAACAAGACTCTACTAGACACGGCTTTGCAGACAACCCCTAGGACAGACCTGCTCTGATACCACTTTGTCACACCCTAATTCCGCTAGGGTATGATGGGCACCCGACCCTTACCTAGGGCCGAGCGAACCCTCAGACTCTTGCTGCACATAAAATCATGTCAAACTTTTCAAATCAAATGAGATGAAATACATCGTAATTTTTTTTTCCAGAAATATTCTTTCACGTAGCTTCCAAGCATAACGAATCAATAATCATACAAAATTCAGTACATAACACAGACCGACATTTTGGCTGACGGAGCCGCTTACAGACTGACAACCAATACCCACGACGCTGTCTGCAAAGTCTCTAACGTAATCCAGAAAGCATAACATACCAACTCTGACTCGGCAGCACTCCGGGAACAAATGGAGCTTGCCATCTGCACTGGAACATCTTCTATACTGTCTTCAACTCACCTGGGAGTACCTGCGCGGCATGAAACGCAGCCCCCCCGAAAAGAGGGGGTCAGTACGAAATATGTACTGAGTAGGTAAAGCATACAACACAAAAAGAAAAGTCACAACTGAAATACGATATATAGAAAGCGAGCACAATAGCCAGCATACTAAGGAGTCGTATCCGGCGTACAACAGGCAAAAGAAGTTTCGGAGAAATCAACACGGCAATCGGGATGACAAAATGTTTGCTTTCTTTCGGAAAACATCTTTGTTTCACACACATAGAAGAATCAACGCACAATTTCCGCGGCCATAAGTCCAGCGTTCACAATCACACATACCGCGGTCAAGTATCCAGCGGTTTTCTATCACAAGTTCGACATACCGCGGTCAAGGGTCCAGCGGTCTATGTCGGCATAATCACAAGTGCGGCAGACGCGGTCAAGGGTCCAGCAGTCAATGCCACACGTCCGGCATGACGCGGTCAAGGGTGCAGCAGTCAATGTCGGGCACGCCGCGGTCGAGGGTCCAGCGGCCAATATCACATATGCGCACATTCACATAACCGGCCCGGGACTCGGTAACACAGAAGATAACCAAACAAAATGCCAAATTATCACTTTCCAAACATAATCACACATGCCAGGATCATGCATCACACAGGACTCAGGTATACCAAAATCGTATATCGGAAAATAAAGAAAATAAGTAGTTTGTCCAGAATCTCAGGGTAAGAATTTTAAAAACGCTTTAGATGTCAAAAACATTTTATAATGCTCATGAAGGTGGTCATAACACCTATCATATAGTGAACAGCATAATAACCAGGAGTTACCTGCGAACTCCGGACAAGAGTACATTGGCTAAAGCCGTACATCACATGTCAGGGTTTCGGTCCCCACAATTGGGTCAATAATCATTAAAATTCATCTCGGGATAGATAAAATATCTCCCGTTTAGTAGTCGGAACAATAACCATGAGTTCCCTTGACTTACCGTACGGGAATAAGACAAACAGAACAATAAGAGAGGCATCGGGGATAGCAGGCCCACCTCGGGCCAAGTCGAGGCGGTGGACGAGAATCACGCCCATTAGACTCTACGGAGTCATCCAGGAAAGTTTTAGAACGATCGGGTTACATTTGTAAAGGTTTTGGAAGTCCAACCACTTTTCTAGTAAAATGTACCTTTTATAATTCAATTCTATTGAATGAATAGTAACGAAAACTAATCTCGGGTTACGATGAGCAGGATGGTCCCCGAGGTCGAAATCTCAACCTAGTAGACCTAGGGCATGCCAAAGAAGGAAAGGATAAGCTTTACATACCTTTCGCGCTACTCACGCTTGTCCAAACTCAATCTCCGTTTCGCCCAAAACCTACAAATGGTCATTTTTACCAATTGTTAACTATAAGGCTTTTGGTATTCAATCTTTAACTCATCACCTGTCTACAAAAATTTGGGCAGCATTTCCCCTATAAACTCGTCTATCCGAATTTCCAATTGCTCTCCTGTTGACACAGAAATACCAACAATAACATATGGACACAACCATATCTTCAATTCTTTTATTTCAACAAGAACAACAACATATTAAAACAGCCCCCAACTGTAACATAACGATGCCCGAAATTCTAACGAACACTTGCAATACACCAAGCAGCCCATATGCACTTCTTATACCTTATTTCATGCAATATTTTCAGAAAATTTCAGGGAAATACAACAGCAGCCACTCGACACCGCATCATCTACTCATGTGCAATAAAACCACATTATTATCTCTATAATCCTTACAACAACCCACAACAATTTAACTCCAACTCTAACCATTAAATTCCTTCACTCTCCTCACATATCCATGATTACAACAACCAAAATATTAATTCAAATCAGTCCATCAATTTCAATTAAAACAGCCCCTCACCCATAAATTTCAACAAAACAACAAACGAGTTTATAATGTTGTTTTCTCCGTTCTAATTCGTTAAAACTCTAAATAAACACTTTAATAACATAAAAGGAATTTTATAAATACCTTATCAGAAGCTCCACCACGACAATTTCATCCCCCAAGACCAATATTTATCTCAAATGGAAGGCAACGCAACGTACAACGTTTTTCTCTTCATGAGCTTCGGGATTCGGAGCTCGGATTTTGATCAAAATGGCTTCCTTAGCCTAGGATCTCTCTCTCTCTCTCTCTCTAATGTTTTTGGAGGATATTAGCTGAAAATGATCAGCCCTCAAGTGAATTTGCCATATATATTAACGTTAATGGGCCTCATGGGCCGAAACATTAGTGTTTGGGTCGGGTCCAAACTTGCTGCCCTGCCAGCCCAAATTGCATCGTCCATATTTCCTTATCCAAATATCATTTTGACGAGCGGTTTGTTGCGTTGGAAACTAGACTCGATGAACTTCATTTTAGGCTTTTTGAAACACCTTAAAACTCCTCATATACTAGGAGATATGCCCCCAACAATATGGGCTAAAAATCTGGTCCGAGATTTTACTGAAGTTGTTCCGATTCATTTTGTTTAGATTCGTTTATCTTCTAATCCTCTTCCTACTCTCATGTAACCTCTTATACATACATATACATACCCATATACATACATAACAATCCATACACGTCTCGAAGGGGCCGGAGAATCACCATAACCTTAAACGTAACTGGAGAACTTACGAAGCTTCGACGAAACTCCAATCGCAAAAATATATTCATATCTTTTATCCATCTTCTATATCATTACTAATAATCTCAAATACTTTAAAAGGGCACTCACATTACCTCATATACGCTCATAACGCGATTTCAAATCCTTTAGGTAATGATGTCACCTCGGGATACTTAAGGCAACCATCTATATAACGATATTCTTACTAACTCGATTAACTTTCCTTGAACTTTCTTAACTCATTCTTTCTTGTCTTAATTAAAATAGCACAGACTCTTACGGGGTGTAACGGGCATCGACAAAAGAAAGTGATTGATGATATTGGAAGTTTAAAGCACACAGGTAAGCAGGGGTACGAAGAATGCATGTCGGGTAAGGTATTTGAAGAACGATTGAAATGTAGAGTTAAAGATTGAAAGTGAAGGTAAACAGGAAAGTGTAACAGGTGCAGTTTGGATTAGACATACGAGGTAAGTCCATCATTTTCATGTTGTTTTTAATATTGGGAGCCCTGTGTGGCTATGATATGATGTGATGTGTATATATATATATATATGTTGGCCCTGTGAGGCATTGTTGGTATTTCCTACGTGCAGGTTCTGGGATAGTAAGGAAATACAGAGGGAACTCTGCTAAAATTTTCCACAAGTATAAAAGGAAATGATAGGGCAATTTCGAAGGGTTTGTGATAATAAGAGATGATTTAGAAAAGGCTGGAAAATCTGATTAGGGTGTTATATGAGGTACCGACTGAATTGATAAGCAGGGATAAATTATGACGAGTTTATAGTTAAAAGAAGTAATAGTATGATTAAGACAAGAGTACAGAAAAAAAAAAGAATTGTGACGGATGCGAATGTATTGGTAAGACAAGCTGTGAGGTTGTGAAGGATAAAATTGACTAGGAAGGGTGAAAGGTTAAGTTTGCTTATACAACACTAATGTAACATTCGAGGACGAATGTTCCTAAGGGGGGAAGAATGTTACACTCCATAATAATCCGTGCTACTGTGTTAAAACAAGAAAGAATGAGTTAAGAAGGTTCAAGGAAAGTTAATCGAGTTAGTAAGAATATCGTTATATATATGGTTGTCTTAAGTATCTCGAGGTGACATGGTAACCTAAAGGATTTGAAATCGCGTTATGAGTATGTATATGAGGTAATGCGAGTGACCTTTTTAAAGTATTTGAGATTATTAGTAATGATATAGAAGATGGACAAAATATATGAACATACTTTTGCGATTGGAGTTTCGTCGAAGCTGTGTGAGTTCTCTAATTATGTTTAAGGTTATTGTGATTCTCTGGACCTTTCGAGATGTGTATATGGATATTTATTGATGTATACAAGTGTGTATATGTATGCATAAGAGGTTACATGAGGTTGGAAGAGGATTAGAAGTTAAACGAAATGAATCGGAACAAATTCAATAAAATCTCGGACCCGATTTTAGTCTATATTGTAGGAGGCATATCCCCTAGTATATGAGGAGTTTTAAGGTGTTTCAAAAGCCTAAAACGAAGTTCATCGAGTCTAGTTGTCAATGAAAGAAACCTCTTGTCAAAACGATATCGGGATAATGAGATATGGACGATGCAAGTTGGATGAGCGGGGATTAAGACTTAAATGTTCACAATTTTTTAAATTGTGGCCGTGTGGGCCCCACAAACACAAGGCAAAAATCAGATTTTTGCCCATGCTCAGTTGGGGGAACGTGCAAGACCCCTTGGGCAGAACAATATCCAACTTTGTTGACCAAAAGTTGCATGCCAACTCATTTTTCCCAATGCCACAAATTGAACAAGAGAGAGAAGCTCTCATCTTCTCCAACTAGAGAAAGAGAGCCACGGCTATGGCAGCTCCTCCACCACCAAAAAAAATCAGTTTTCTTCCTCAAATCAACTCCTCATCTAGTGTACAAGAACGTGTAGTAGTTGTTGGAAAGAAACAAGGGGGTGTAGCACCTCAATAGGGTTGAAGATTCGTCCAAAGTGAAGAACAAGTTGTAAGGTAAGAATGTTTATTGTTCTTGTGTTGCATGATGATTTGAATGTATAGTTCATGAAGGTTGTCGGTGGATTGTTGTTGTAGTTGAAGTAGAGAGTGAGCCGTGAGTGTTGGGGAAGCCATGGTTGGTTTCATTTTGTATGTATTGTTGGTGAATTGAATGGGTGTCAACATATGTAAATGAACAAAGATTGTAGAAGTTGGTTTATGATGTTGTATGTTGGTATTGGACTGTTTTGTGAGGGAGTTAGTGAACTTTTTTTACTTGATATTTTGATTGTTATTATCATGAATTTCATGATGGAAATGAAGGTGTTTAATGGTTGGAGTTGAAACTAAAATCGTTTGTGAGTTGTTGTAAGGATTATAGAAATGACGATGTAGTTTAGTTGTGTACGAATTGATGTTGTATTTGTCGTGTGGATAGCTGGTCATAACCTACTGAAAATATATGAAAATAAGGCATGAAATAATGTGTAAGAATCATAGGTGGTTTGCTTAGTATGTTCGTAAATGTTTGCAAGAATTCCGAACATTGTTTAGGGACTGTTTTGGACATGTTATTGGACTGTTTTGGACATGTTGTGGTAATGGACTGTTTTCTAAAAAGTTTAAATGAGCCATGTGTTGTAGGCTTTAATGGAATCATGTTTAATCTCCTTGTACATGTATTGGAAATGGATTGAATGTGTTGTGGTTTGGATGAATGGATGAAAATCATGAAGTTGTTATAGTTGTGTTGAAGCCGTGTAAAGGGGCTGTTTTAGGGGAAATTATGGACTGTTTTGTGCCAAGTTTTGATTGTTGTTGTTATGAACATTGTGGTATATTGTATGTATGTTGAATATGTGAATTTAGGTGTTAAAGAAACAAATCAAATTGAAGTACGCAAGCAGTCCAAAACAGTGGACTGTTTTAAGGTTAGAAGCAAATTAGTGAATGTTGAATATTGATTGTTGCTATGAACGTGTAGTGAAAGTGAAGCTTAATGATTCAAGTTGAAATTGAAATGGTTTGTGGGATGTTATAAGAATAAATATGATGCTGAAACAGTTCCGATAATCGCATAAGTAATGTTGTAAACGTGTTGTTGTCGTTGTAATTGAAGTTGGAAAATTGCGAAATAGAAATTGTAGTGTTGTGTGTGCTGTTTGGCCGTGAGTATGGGACAGTTTTAAATGATGTATGGACTGTCCAAAGTCCCTTAAATCATGTTTATACAAGTTTGGATTGATACATGAAATAATGACTAGCAATATTAGCTTGTAGCACTAGTTGGTTTGAATGCGAACGAAACGTCGTCTAAATGTTAGAAAGGGATTGTGAGTGTCAAAATACGTATCGCATTCCCTAGTAAACTAATCATAGCTTGTGATATCTTGATATAGGATAAGTACCATTGGGCAGCAAGTACAAGTTATTATACGACTAAACGCTAAAGGTATGTAAAGCTTATTCCTTCTTTTCTTGGCATGTCCTAGACGTAAGTATGAAATGATATGAACCTTGGGGTAAATTCTATTCTCTAGTTCCATGCATGACTTATGATACTATATTTCCTTAATGCAATTGTCACGAGCCGACTACATGATTGATTAATGAATGATGTATAGAAGTTCCTACTCTTAAAAGAATGGCATGAATAGAAGTATACTTGATTTTCAAAAGCTACATCATGAAAATTGATACATGTACATGAAAGCTGAAACGTTCCTTGCTATGGCTTATAATGAGAGTTGAAAAGAATTGAATATGATTATTATCCCAATACTTTAGAGCTGGTTAGTTGCTTATCTATTGAGTCTCAAAAGATGCATTGCATATATGTGGTTGCTTATTATTCTGCTCGTGCTTATCGCTATATCCTTCACTGAGTCCCGGGCCAGGACACGTTCTCGTGCGCACATCTACTATATTATTACCGAGTCCCTCATTAAAGGGCCGGGACACGTATATGTTTATGTTTATGATGCCTATGACTATATTCACCGAGTCCCTCACTAGAGGGCCGGGACACGTTATATATATATGATGATATGATGATGTGATGATATGATGATATGGAGATGGTGGCCAGGAGGGCATATATATTCCTTATTACCGAGTCCCTTACGAAAGGGCCGGGACACGTCTATGTGCATGTTTATGATACTATGATTTTAATTTCCGAGCCCCTCATTAGAGGGCCGGGACACGTATATATTTTATATACAGAATGATTATGTAGCTTTGATTACAAAACACTATATTGACATTGATATGAGAATGATACAGATGAAATATGTTCAAAGGCAAGTCTTTATGAAATTCTGTTAGTTGCATTGAGTCCTATACATCTTCTCTCAGTATGAGTCTATCACTATGTTTCATGCTTTACATGCTCAGTACATATTCCGTACTGACCCCCTTTCTTCGGGGGGCTGCGTTCATGCCCGCAGGTACAGACGTTCATTTCGGAGATCCGCCAGCTTAGGACACTTATTCAGCTATTTTGACTGCTCCTTTGTTCCGGAGCCTAGCTTGTGGTATAACTCCCTTATGTTGAATTCATATGAGTTTATTTGGGTACGGCGGGGCCCTGTCCCGCCATATGATACGGTCATTACTCTTAGAGGTCTGTGGACATTTGTGTGGGTCTGTTTATGGTTGTTGACGCGTTTTATGATTATGACATATGTTTGGGGCGTACCCATTCGTAATGGCAGCCTTGTCAGCTTGCATATATATGTATGTTTGGTATGTTGCATATCGTGGCAGCCTTGTCGGCTTGCGTAGAAAAATATATGTTGTTGTTTAAAAATTGTAACTCCTCAGGAGACAGGTGCCTACGACATACAAAAAAACAAATTGACAGCTTTAAAACAACACCATACCTTTTTATACAAATAAGTTCATGACATACTAGTTATAAATGATTACAGTTAATCGGCAATATGAGTGTACAATTCGGGCACTAGTCACGGCCTACAGGGTTGGGTCGTGACATGAGAAACCCTCTACAAATCTCCTGTAATATCCTGCTAACCCAAGAAAACTACGAACTTCCGTAGGTGTCGTAGGCCTTGGCCAAGTCTTCACAGCTTCTATTTTCTGAGTGTCAACTCGGATACCATCATCTGAAATAACATGACCTAGAAATGCCACGGATTTTAGCCAAAACTCGCACTTCGAAAACTTTGCATACAATTCCCGATCTCGAAGAACGCCAAGAACAATTCTTAGATGATCTGCATGTTCTGACACTGTGTGAGAATATACCAGGATATCGTCGATAAACAATTTCACAAAAAGATCCAAGAACGACCTGAACACATTATTCATTAAATTCATGAACACCGCCGGGGCGTTTGTCAACCCAAACGACATCACTCGGAACTCGTAATGGTCGTACCTCGTTCTGAAGGTTGTCTTGGGAATGTCTTCTTCTCTGATCCTCACTTGATGATAACCCGATCTTAGGTCTATCTTAGAAAACCACTTAGTACCTTGTAATTGATCGAACAAGTCGTCGATTCTGGGAAGGGGATATCTGTTCTTCACAGTCACCCTGTTCAACTGTCTATAATCGATACACATTCGTAGCGACCCATCTTTCTTTCGCACGAACAAGACCGGTGCTCCCCACGGTGATGAACTGGGTCTAATAAAACCCTTCTCGAGTAAGTCTTTCAACTGTGCCTTTAGCTCTTTGAACTCTGCTGGAGCCATTTGATAGGGAGGAATAGAAATAGGCTCGGTGTTGGGTACTGCATCAATAGCAAAATCGATTTCCCTTTCTGGAGGAAGGCCTGGTAACTCGTCGGGAAACACATCTGGGAATTCATTCACTATCGGGAAAGACTGGAAAGTTGGCACTTCCGCTTCCGTGTTATGAACCCGAACTAGATGACAAATATAACCCTTGGCTATCATCTTTCTCGCCTTAAGGTAGGAAATAAACCTACCCTTTGGGGAAACTGTATTACCCTTCCACTCGAGTATGGGCTCTCCCGGAAATTTGAATTGAACTACCTTTGTCCGGCAACAAACATTAGCATAGCATGACGCCAACCAGTCCATACCCATAATTACGTCAAAATCTATCATCTCAAGTTCAATCAAATCAGCCTTTGTCTGACGATCACGTATAATGACTACACAGTTCTTATATACTTGCCTCGCTATTACAGGATCACCAACCGGAGTGAATACTTTGAAAGGTTTAATTGGCTCGGGTCTCACCCCAACACAATCAGCGATATACGGAGTAATATGTGAGAAGGTAGAACCTGGATCAATCAGAGCATATACGTCACGGGAAAATATAGTCAGGGTACCTGTGACAACATCTGGGGAAGACTCGAGATCCTGTCGCCCAGCTAAAGCATACACACGGGGCTGAACATCACCTGAAGTAGATGCTCCCCCTCTACCTCTGCCTCTACCTGCTGTAGTCTGAGGAGTCTGTGTTGTCGGGCGTGCTGAAGAAGAACCCGCTGCTGAGCCTGTAGGCTGAGTCCCAGCTCTATCTCTCGCTGAGGGGCAATCTCTCATCATGTGACCAACTTGCCCGCAAGCATAACAAGCATCCGAACCCTGACGACACCGTCCGGAATGTAATTTGCCACACTGGCTACACCGCGGTACTGGAGGTCTCCTCTGACTAAAATCTCCCTGATACTGAGAACTTGGGGCCCTCGAACTCTGACCCTGCCCTGACTGGAAAGAGCGATCGAACCTTCCGTCTGAGAATCTGGGAGGCGCACTAGTCGCGGACTGACCTGAGTGCCTGGGATGTGTCTGTCTCGATCCCTCTCTATACTCACTGTTCTCTCCCATAGATCTAGCCCTCTTACCTTGTCTTCTGTCACCATCACGATCACTTCTTTGCTGTCGTTGTCGTTCCTCGAGATTCTGAGCATGGGCCTGTATCCGGGAAATATCCATCCCGTCTTGCAAGGAGGCCGTCAAACAATCTCTGTACAAATGTGGCCCCAGACCACTCACAAATCTATAGATCCTGTCTCCCATGTCGGCCACCATAGTCGGAGCATATCGAGCCAATGAGTTGAATTGCATGCTATACTCTCGGGCACTCATACCCCTTTGCTTTAAATTCAGGAACTTGTCTGCTCTAGCTCGGCGGACTTTGGGTGGCAAGTAGTGACGAATAAAGGCATCTACAAACTCTTGCCACATGGGAGGTGGAACATTTTCTCCTCTTGTTATCACCCAATTCTTATACCATAACACCGCCACATCGCGGAGTCTATAAGAATCCAACTCCACGGATTCGGTCTCGGAAGCATGGATAATCTCTAAAGTCCTCAACATCTCATCGATAAAATTTTGCGGATCTTCATCTAGCTTTGACCCAAAGAATTCTGGAGGATTTAAGGCCATAAAGTCACGGGCTCTCGTGCTAGCTGAACGATCCCTTGGACCCGCATCCTGTCATTGTGCCTGAGCGGCAACCAATTGTGTCAATAAATGGATGGCCTCGGACACTTGTTGACCCGAAACACCCGGTGGAGGAATCGGAGCTTAGGCTCCTCCCTGCTCACCTACATTGGGCGCAGCCTCACCTTGCGATTCGTTTTCCTCTACATTTGCCGGAGGCTCTGTTTGCGCCTGCCTCTTTGTCGTAGCTTTGCCCTTCTGGGCAGCTGTAGCTTTTCCGTTTAGGGGCATTTTCTGAAACCATAACGCACTTTTAGGAATAACATAATCCTAAGCATGGCTCTATCGCACGATTTCATGAGAAGAAGGATGGTCATTTTCCTAAATGCCCTGTATCCTCTTGTTTATTAGCGTGGCGCGCAACACGCCAAAAACAAGACCCTATTAGACACGGCTCGTAGACACTTCCTAGGACGAACTGCTCTGATACCACTTCTGTCACGACCCAGTTAGGGGCCGCGACGGGTACCCGGAGCTAGGTACCGAGCACCGCTCACTCTACTACTTATCT